>NC_133666.1:663448130-663594767 GCF_037893015.1 Macrotis lagotis
ATTAATCAATATCACAGAGTAGTGTAGCCCACTTGAATATAGAAGACAGCAAGCAGGGACTTGCAAAAATTAGAAAGAATAAAACAAGATCCATTCTGAATGAATTGGAAAGGCTCAACCTCATTCCACTTGCTATCCAGGGTAAGCAGGAAAGAAACCAAAACACAATTTTGTCCTCCTCTTGGCACCCAGACACATAAACATACACATACAAACACACACACACACACACACACACACACACACACACACACACACAAAGTCAAAGAGTGATGTCTTCCTCTTAGCTGTGCAGCTTTTCTTGCTTGTCCTTCACTGCTTAGAAAGGGGGCAAGGAAAATCAGAAAGATATAAAGAGGAGAACCCATTTGTAAGTATAAAATAAAGGTCTGTGTGTGTGTGTGTGTGTGTGTGTGTGTGTGTGTGTGTGTGTGTGTGTGTGTGTGTAACAGCCCAGATACCTTGCTCACTGGGAGGGTGCAGTACATTCTCACTAAAAGTAACCTGCAAACAACAAAAATTGCCAATATAAATCTGTTCAATGGGGCTTTTGCTAGCTGGCTGGAGAGTGACAAATGAAAGCCTTCAGAACCATTTTTGTTTTCAATAAAAATCTTGTTTAACAGTGCCATGAATATTCATGTCTTTGGCTCCTTTCCCACTAAAACAAGAAAAGAGCCAAATCAAATAAGAAAAAACACAGGACACTCAGCTGTACAAAGGACTGAAGAATTGAATTTTACACGCTAAGGCTTGGGAATTTTTTTTGGGGGGGGGGACTAAAGGGGAAGAACACAATAATAGGAACCATAACTTCAAATTGAAAGTCAGCCCATTCTGTTTCCAAAAAATGTAGCCGTACCAGATTATAATAATTTTAGAAGGAAAAGACCTTCCCTTTCTCCAAAAGAATGAATTAATTTCTTTTCAATTTCTTGGATATTGGAAAGAATAGAGTTAGGAGTCAGGAAGGGCTGAATTCAAATTCCATCTCTGGTACTTACTTTGTGACTTAGGTAAACCAAAGGTCAAACTTCTTTGGGTTTCAGCTTAATCATCTATAAAAGATGGACATGGGACTAGACCTCTTGGGTACCTTTCATCATTAAATATGTAATTCCTCGGGATCTTATTATCTATGAGCATTAGAATTTAGGGGAGAATAGCAGGAGAATCTTGCCTTTAGTCTGTAGTACCAAGTATAGTACTAGAAGCATAGCAGTGTTTAAAAATGCTTATTGATTGACTGATACAGATTTTTAGAAGACAGAGATAAGTCTCCTCTGAGTGCTGAAAATCAATCAATCAAATAAACATCAAATCTTTATTAAACACTACTTTGTGGCAGACACTGCTCTAGGGACCAAGGAAATAAAGACACAAGTCATAGACCTTCCCCTTTAAAAGTGTATATTGAGAGAAGGCCTCCTAGAGAGAGGTCAGTTTTTTGAATCTTGACCTACCAAATCTAGAAAAGTTCATTTTGTTGGTTCATACACTACTTAGTTCTAGGCATGGGTCCATTTTCCATATAGGAGAAAGTGTTTTTAAACTGGGGAACATGACCTGTTTAAAAAATATCTATCTTATAATATAATTGATTTATAATATTTGCGTTTTATTTTAGACATTTACAAATACCATTCTGAGAAGAGGTTCATAGATTTTACCAGATCACCAAAGGGGTCAATGACACATTAAAAACTCCTATTAGGGAATGTTCTATTTCTATTGGGATACCCCATTTAACTTATTCCCTTGATCAAAAATCTACACAAACTTCTCACCTTAACATGAGGAAGCTGGTTTTTAATGATAATAAAATTCTGCATAACCAGGAAGATACCTGTCGAATAGTCACTCCAGGTTTTCCAATACTGAGGTTTATTTAGAGCATTATTATTTTACGGTCTAATGGATAAAACTTTAATACACACAGTGAGACACTGATAAGATTGTATCTTTAGGCATTACATATTGGAAAACTATCATTATTTCCCTCTGATAGAATCTTGATAACATGAAATGAGAGTGAAGTTTCATATTGGGCTCAGGGCAAAAAAAAGAAGACCATATAATAAACTATATAAAGGAGAAAGGCAGAGGCAATGGGACTTGTTTGATCTACAAGATATTGCCAATGGACTAGGTTAATGCAAATAAATTAAACCCTTTAACTATCTGTGGCCCATGTGACATATTTACAAGCTCCTTTGAGATATTAAAGAGGGTTCCAACAAATTATTAAATAAACAAATGAGGTAGGGTACATTTTTCCTTTCAGTCAACGACATTCATGGGCTATGCTTGGAATTTGTTCCTACAGCTAAAACAGTAATTTGTGTCCATAACCTAGTCTTTGAGTCTCCAGGGACTTTTCATCAATGAGACTTTGAGAAACGGAAGGATCTTGGTTTCTATGTGGGTCAGACTCTAACTTTTGAGGAATTTTATTTTGACACGTCTAAGTATACTTTGAGAACTATCTTACCATACTAAGAATATGGAATTATAGTCATTTCATTCATCAATTAGATATCAGTGGCATATAGTAAAAAAGAGTATTGGACTTGGTATAGGAGAAACCTGAGTTCAAATCCTTTCCCTGAAAGTCTCTTAAGTGTGATCATGAGAAAATCATTCTTTGGGGCTCTGATTTTTTTTTCATTTATAAATTAGGAATAATATTTTTACCACTTAATTCACAGAATTTGGTTTTAGAGAAGTGATATTTTTTGTCTGTGAAGGCTTCAGCAGAAAGAATAATATACATCTATCATCATCATCATCATCATTGTCATCTATCCATCATCAATCTATTGAGACTACAGTGCTTCTTAAACTTTTAAATGCTACATAAATGATAACTATTATTATGATTATTATTATTATTGCAATTACAATTACAGGTTCATTGATACTGAGAGCTAGAAGACAGCTTAGAGACCATTGAGTGCAATTCCTGTATTTTACAGCAAAGGAAATTGAGGTGAGAATTAGGAAGAACCTTGGAATTTATCATTCCTTGTAGGAATGAATCCCTCCTATATCATGTCTGTTTAGTGGTCATATAGTCATTGCTTAAAGGTCTCCAGGAAGGGGGGGAATCAGACCCCCAAATCCTGGGACACCTATTTCATTTGGGGAGAGGATGAAGTATTAAGTTTTTCTTTACATCAGGTCTAAAGACATTCTGCTATTTCTAAAGAGAAGGTTTATGTTAAAGCCTTCAGATGATGACCTAAATTGGACCATAATTTTCTGTGAACCCAATGGTTCACTTCCAATTGAAGTACAAAATAAAAAGAATGCTTTTTTTAAAAAATGAATTTAAAAAGATTGAGATGAAAAGTCTGCAGTAGTACCTGCATAAAGGAACTAGTTTTCTCATGAAATCTTTTTTTTTTTTTTAAAATTAATATTCTCATATTTTAATCCATTTAATACTCTCAAGAATGCTCTGATCCAAATGATTTTAGTTCTGACTGTCACTATTTGGCAGATCATTATCTTTGGTAGTCCTTGTGTTTAAAACAGGAGGAGGGGTACTCATAGAATTCTTCCTCTTCTGAAATTGATTCTGCAAATCAATGAAACACTGGCCAGTAGGATGATAATAAAAAAGCATTATTATACTCTACTGTTTTTTCTATAATTGCCAAAGAATAGAACAATTCAGTATTTCCAAGATTCATGATTCATATAAGATCATTGTGGATATTCAATATAGCATTCATCAAAAATATGATGAAACTATCAGGTAAAATATCTTTGCCCATCCATTCATTTTATGTACCTTTTGGAAGGAATCTAACTCAAATATTTGGTGGGTTTTTTTCAACTTTTAAATAAGTGGTATAGAAGAGGCCTTGGAGTTAGGAGGACCTGGATTTAAGTCCCACCTTTGGCACATACTTTATGTGGGACCCTGGGCAAGTTAGCATGTAAAAAAAGACTTCTTGTTTTTTCCAATTTCATGGTTTTCTGTTTTCCCTTAGTCCTAATTCCTAATATGTAAATACGTCAAACACAAATGTACACTTTCAACTTTAACCAGACAAGTGTTGAAAAACTATTGGGGACAGCTAGGTGATGTAGTGGATAGAGCACCTGCCCTGTAGTCAAGAGGACCTGAGTTCAAATCCAGCCTCAGACATTTAATAATTGCCTAGCCATGTGACCTTGGGAAAGCCACTTAACCCCATTGCCTTAAACAAATAAAATTTAAAAAAAAAGAAAAAAGAAATATTATCAAAACATGTAATTGGAAAAAATGAAGAAAAAAAAGAATTTGAGACAAGGAAGTAGGAGACCTGAGTAAAGGGAGCAAAAGTAGAGTCTGGGAGGCAAGATAATTTAAAAGAGCTCATGGCAGGAAGTTCATGGACACTGGATTGCTCTAAAGGCTCTACTCTACACTGAGTTTGGGAAAACAGGAACTGGATCCTGAGGTCTAAGAAAGAGTGGAGGAAGAAACTGGTAGCCCCTGGGAGAGGCTCTGCTTGGAAACAGAAGATAGGGAGATGAGTGATAAAGATCTGATGGGGAGGCAGGTCAAGAGTCAGGAGTTCAAATAAAAAGGGCCAGGGTAAAGCTTTGGTGGAGGTGTCCAAGGTGTGTCCTGAGGGCAGGACAAATGAATTTCTAATGAAGAACTGGGAAAGGAAAACAGGGTGGGTCCTGGCTGAAATCATGACTCCCAGATTCCTGTAGTTAAAGTCTGAGGTTGGGGAAGTGTGAGGGTGAGTCAGGAAGATTGGAAAATGATTGGGAGTCTGGAAAAGAATTGGGGGGGGGAGCCTGTCCAGTAGCCAGGCTTGGGAGAAAGGGGTACTCCCGCAAGACCTGAAGGACACTCACCATGAGATCAGATGATGAGGATGAGACTCAATGGCAAAAGCAGCCAGAAGAAGATAGGAAACAGTGGGGGAGGGGGGGAGCTCTGGTTCCAACCTACCTGGGACATGCAAGCACAGAACTAGCTTCCAGAAGGTAGAGTGGTCTCAATTCCAACAGCAGGAAGGACAGAAATCTGAGCTCCAGAGAAGGCAGTGCAATCTCAATTCAAAACCAAGTTAGCATGTAAAGTGCTGGACTGGGAGATAGAAAAACATGTATCTGAACCTGGCACTAAACAGCTGTGTGACTCTGGGGAAATGTCTAAAAAAATTTCTAGCCTCAGTTTCCCCATTTATAAAAATGGAATGATGGGATTTTATTTGCAGGTTTCTTATGAGGTTAAAATGAGATAATGTTTGTAAAGAGTTTTATAAACCTTAGAGTACTATTTATCTAATAGTCCATCAATAGCTAATATCCTTCACCTTTAAGTCCTCTAGGCAACTCTCCTAAGATGTTAAGTTGCAAAGAAGATACCACCGTTCACTGATGGATAATATTTCTCCTAACACTATTGAAATCACAGGTCCAGTTATGATAATAATTAATAATAATATTACAAGGAGGAAATGTATTTTTTTTATTGATGTACTTGAGATCTTTTGTCCTAATTTCATGCCTAAATTCAGAGACAAGATTATATGATGAGAAATATGTTAGAATTGTAAAATTCCTGGTGAGGAAAATCCTCCATTTGTTTGGCAACATAGAGAAGTTACTTCTTAAATTTTACTGATGAAGAAAATGAGGCTAATTGAGGTTATGTGACCTATCCATGGTGTCACGACTAGTAAAGTATAATAGGTAGCATTTGAACCCAAGTCTCTTCAGATTTCAGGTCCAGTGTTCATTTAATTATATAATTCTACTTCCATTAAGAATAAGAATTCCCTAAATGTTAATTAAGGAATGGTCTCTTTTATAGTCCTTTTTAAAGGAGGATTTTATGGGATCTTGAATACAATAATTACCCCAGTATTTCTGAAGGTTACATATTATCCATCTCATTTTAATGGCAAGTTACAGAATAATCAAGGACAAAAGCAATTACGGAAACTAGAAGTCTGAAATGGAAACATTTTTTTATGTCACTGCCCAACCTATTTCCCTTCACGATCAATGATATGATAATTTCAGATTATAAAATGTTCAATTCCTCTCTAAGAATACAAGTTGCAGCACAATGCAGTGTAAATTGCGTTGGTAGAGTGAGCATCTTCCTAGTGAGTTCACTATATCAATTTAATCACAGGTTTTGTATTTTTTAAATAAATAAAAATTTAAAATATTTAAATTTTATTTTAAAAAAATCAGGATATCTCATGGAAAATCTAGTTAGAAGATATGGTCCCTATATATATTATGAAGCCCTCCAGATGCTTCTATTTACGAATGACATTGTGTTCATTGCACGATGCATTAAGACATTAAAAGACTTCCTCAGTAAGCAGTATGACCACTCAGAAGAAAACAATCCACATAGGAAAAACCTAATAGAGGACACCCAGATTATGGCTTTCAAATGAATGGAAAAAACCATTGATTTAATCCATGAGATCATATATCTTAAAACAAGGCAAAGAAAATGACCCAGGATTTTGACAAAACCACAGGGTGTAAAATGACTTGGTGAAGAAAAGTAATCATCTTGAAATCTGGTTATCATAGGTTCAAGTCCTGGAAATACATACTAGTTGTATGATAACTAAGAGCTCCCTATACTAATTAGATTTATGATTTCATCAGTGTAGATTGTTCTGGTTAGAATAGTAATAGTAATACTAACAGAGTATTAAGAAACTCACTGCCCACCTCTTTATAAAAGGGGATGAGAGTGATTAATTGTTCATATATAGTGTTTGGCAAAATGTCTTAGAAAGTCTAAAGAATATGATTGTACAATCCTTGGACAGAAAAAATAGTAACAGTATTAGTAATAGCAACAGTAAAAATAATGAAATAGCAACAGTAATAGTAATAGTAGTAGCAACAGTAATACTTATAATAATAATAATGATGTTATTTCTAGTAGTAATAAATCAATATATCAATAAAAAGACAATGATAATCAATTAATCAAGTATTTATTAAGCACCTATTATGTGCCAAGAATTATTCTTGACTCTGGAAGTAAAAATACAAAAAATATAACAGTCTATGTTCTCATGGAAATTATATTATAATGGGGGATGGGGAAGAGACAGAAGAGAAAGGGAATAAGGTATTTATATGGTATCTATGATGCATGAGATACTGTGCTAAGTGCTTTACAGATATCATCTCATTTGATCCTCACATCAACCCTCCAAAGTAGTTGCTTTATTTATAGTCTCTATTTTAAGGTTGAGAAAGCTGAGTCACATGGGGGTTAAGTGACTCACTCAGGATCACACACTTAATAATTGTCTGAGGTTAGATTTGAACTCAGGTCTTGTCTCTAGGGCAACTAGGTGGCCCAGTGGCTAGAATGCTGGACTTGGAGTAAGGAAGACACATCTTCCAAATTCAAATCTGAACTAGGATACTTACTGGGTGTCCCTAGGCAAGTCACTTAATCCTGCTGATCTCCATTTTCTCACCTGTAAAATGAGTTGGAGAACAAAATGACAAAACTACCCCAGGACCTTTGCCAAGAAAACTCCAAAACTGGGTGATGGAAAGTTGGTCACAGCTGAAAAGACTCAACACATATTGATTCTAGACCCAGCACCATTGCACTTAGGTTACAAACAAAGGTGACTAGAATAATAGGGAAATTTGAAGGGGGAACAAGTTTATGAAAGAAGACAATGACTTCTGTATTGGACATGTGGAGTTGAAAAGGCTTGCATCTGTTATCTAAGGGAGCTAGGACTCCCATGCAAGAGATCATGAATGTAACAAAACCTAAGGAAGATAGCAGGGGAATTGTATTTTCCCTTCAGGGGGTAGGTGAGAGTGTCTTATTTTCTAGAAGTGATGAAATATTTAAGGTTCAGAATATCATTCTGTCTTTTAGCACCCTGGACCTTTTGTTTCCTGTGGATACCTTCATAGCACTATCTACAGTTCCCAATCCAATATGGCAGTTGTTTCAATTTAGAAACATATTTTGACTTTAAAATAGCTTCATACATTAGAATATAAAGACTTTGGAGACAGTGGTTGATTTCGCCTTTCTTGGTATCCCCAAGATTTGGCACCTAATATGTGTGGAATAGATGATTGATTAATCAGAACCTCTTAGGTCTGGACACTATATGGGCTAATAGATGATTGATCAATTACTAACTGTAAACAGTCTTGGGCTTGGACATTGAAAGACTGCAGATGAAAGAATTTTCTCAAGATAAGTAAGAATTTATTACCACTGGGTCAAGAGCAATGAAAGCCTGGCTTCTGTGGAAATGCCAATACTTACATTCCTAATGTAAGAAACATGCTCAAAGTTCCCTAGACATAGCTGTCTGTGCATCTGGGAAGATCAACTAATTTTTTATGAAAGCCTGAAGTCAATTCTTCCATTATCCATTTTGTATCAACATGCCCCTGTCTTGCTGCTGGCCATTGTAACTTATTTTCCCACAAAGACTCTCTTAGGAGAATGATCTCCATAGAAATTCCAGAAAATTCAGGAAACTACAACCAAAAACTGCAGTTTTGAAGGTGACAGAGATTAACCATCTAGTATTCATTATGACTCAATGATTACAATCCTCTGGTGTTTTTCAGAATCTTCTTTCATGTTTCCAGAATGGGAAATTGATGGAGTGTATGATGATAGACCAATGGAGGAGTCAGTATTAAGACACCCAGGGGACTCTTCAAGCACCATTTAAACAATTAGCATAGCTTATTTTTGCTCTGAGACCTTTCAGCATGTCAGAAGGATAGCCAGCCATCTACTTACTCTCACCATTTTCTAAATATTGGACATTTCAGAAAAAATATTTCATAACATAGCTAAAATACACAGTAGGAAGGCACACAGTAGGTCATCCAGTGACTATAACCTTCTGCTGAAGAGGTACAGTTCACAGAAATCATAGCTGAGCTTCTCTCTCTGACATATTGGTGTTTTTAATGTATAATTTTCCAAAATTATTATTCTGTTTCCTCTAGCAATGCTCATATCAGATGAATATTAAGAAACACACTGCCCACCTCTATAAAAAAGGGGGGGATGAGAGTGATTAATTGTTCATATAGCATGTGGCAAAATGTCTTAGAAAGTATAAAGAAATGATTTACAATCCTTGGACAGAGAAAAGTGACATCAAGGAAAAAGCCCATGCTCATCACAGAAAACTCCATTCGCCTCTCTCAATTTTTCTCTGTACAGTAAGGTTTTAAAAACCACACCCTAGGATTGATGGCTTAAATCAGTAGTTGTATGAAATTGCTGCAATTTGGAGATAGAAAAGAAAAGTTGTGTATTTCTTTACCCCCTAACACCTTTTGAACACTTAACTGAGGGGGAAAAAACAGTGGTTGCCAAAGCAACAGGGCTGTCACCCGCTTCACAGAAGGTACTTCCAGAATTAAGGCATACAAGTAGCTAAGCCAGGTGACTGGTTTTTTCTCTTTTGGAAAGGTTCTTTTAGACAGATACAGGTGATCTTGGGTGAGAAATTTTGGAGGGTTCTAGGTATTCCCAAGGAATAAAATCAAATATAAAGATCCCTGATTTATTATACCATTAAGAAATTTGCCCCTCATTTAGCCCTCTCCTCCTATTCTACCAGCACCATCTCCTGCTCCTCCTCCTTCTCCTTTAGCTTTCCTTTTTTACTGTTCCACTTCTACCTTTCCACCCCTTTCTCCTCTTCCTCCTCTCCTTTTATTCTTCTCTACCTCTCTCTCTTCATCTCCTACTCCTCCCCTCCTACGTTTCCTTCCCTTGCCCCTGTCCTCAACTGTCAACATTCCTTAGGAATTCAGTGGCTGGGTAATGAATTCAGTGGCTTAATATCTTTACTTAAGACCATTAGTGTTCCATCACAAAATTAATTGCCAAAGTTGCATTACAGGGAGGTAAAAGGATAATGCTAAATCAAATATTATTTGAGACTGGAAAGGAAGGAAAGAATGAAATCTGATGATTTCTAAGTCTTTATTGCAAATTACACCTTCAGGGAACCAAGTCTTAAGCATTTCTGAACTTGTATTAGTTTCAAACTGAGATACCATAATACAGCAGAAAAAGAACCAAATTGAGTTTATGTTCAACCATTTACTATCCAAGTGACCTTAGGTAAGTTACTTAACTTCTTGGATCTCATTGTCTTTATATGTATTAATTGATGGTTTAGGCTCTGAAATCCCTTCAAACTCTCAATTTTCAAGCCTGCAATTCTTCAGAGACCACTGAATGGATGTCACAAGGTAAATTCAATGTAATAGATGGAAAGTTCTTTGAAGGAAGAGACTATCTTCATTTTTGTCTCTGCATTGCAAGTACAGTGCCTGAAACACTGTAGTTGATTAATGAATACCTTTAAAATTGAATAATTCATTTATTAAAAATCTATCATGTGCCTAGAAAGAGTGAGAATCCTTGATTCTATGGCCAATTCCTCACTATAAGAAAGTCACACTGGGTAAATGAGGATTAAAGCTAAAACCCAAACTCTATGTCTTCTAGGACAGCAAATATGGAACAAGTTGTTTGGGATGGGAAAGATTTGAAAGAATCAACTCTAGCCCTCATTTAGACCTCTGCCTAATTGGAGTCAAATTTTTCATTCAATGAAAAGAAAGAATAGCATGTAGGTTCTATTCTATGGAATGGGGGAAAACAAACTTAACTCTGAAGGATGATCATAAGTCACTATACAGTGAAGAAAATGGCATGGGTTAGCTAAACTAACTAGTTAGTTAAATGAAAGATGGCTTAGTCATTTTCTTCTGTGGCAATCAGGGAAGGTAGAGAAGAGGTAGCCTAGAATAGTGGATAGAGATCATGTCTCAGTCCGGAAGACCTGGTTCTGGGCCCTCCTCTATCTCTTCAACTTTTAGTGTCCCAAGCATCTCTTTAAGACTATTGCTTGTGGTTCTTGTTCTGTAGTCCCCATGCCAATAAAATCAGATGCTCCCTATTCCTTTATTGATGATGAGATTTCATCCTGGTGGAAATGGGAAAAGAGGGTAGTCCAACTGAAGGGAATGGCTTAATAAGTCACAGAGTAGCAGAAAAAAATGAGTGTGTGTGTGTGTGTGTGTGTGTGTATATATATATATATATATATATATATATATATATATATATATATATATATATACCTAAGCTCATTTCAGTCTTTAATCAAATAAGGGATACATTATATCATACATAGTTTTGCCTGGGGGAAACACCTAGGTTCCCCTAGAACCAACCCTCTCTGTAAATACTAGACTCAGTATCTAAATGCCCAATCATCTGAGCTCACCAGCTGTTGCCTCAATGGAAGGAGTGGAATCCATAAGAGAAAGCTCTAGCTATGGCAAAACATGCAGGAATCCTCATCTAAGCTCTCTTTTCACATGAATCAGGCCCTGGAGCTGAAATCCTTCAAGTCTGGAAGTTATGCAAGGTCAAAACTTACCTCAAGGGTCATTGGCCCAGAAGCAGATCTCACAAAATCTTAAATTCTGGCCTTGAACAGCTAGACCTTGAAAAATATTTCTTTTAATTTCATGTCATTTCATAGAAGACGAAAATGGTAGTAACTATTCCACAGTCATTGGTGGGTGACAGAGAAGAGGCCAGTACCATGTTCCTTATCTCCTCCGTTGGTTGTCTGGCTTCTACCATGCTAGAAGGAAAACCGAGATGAGGCAGTAGAGAGAATGCTGGACCTGGAAACAGGAAGACTCCTTCATTGGCCTCCAATACTACCTGTGCAACCTTGGGCAAATCACTTCCCCCACCCCCATTTGCCTCAGTTGTTTCATCTATAAAATGAATTGAAGAAAGAAAAGGAAAAACCATTCTAGTATTTTTGCCAAGAAAACCCCAATTAGGGTCACAAAGAGTGACAAAGACATGATTGAAAATGACTGAACTAGGGCAACTACGTGATACAGTGGATAGAGCACTGGCCTTGGAGCCAGGAGGACCTGAATTCAAATCCAGCCTCAGATATGTAATATTTGCCTAGCTGTGTGACCTTGGGCAAGTCACTTAAACCCACTGCCTTGCAAAAACAAACAGAAAAAATGAACCATGCCAGAAAGGTCAATGAGTGGTGATCAGTATAATTAGGATGGAAAGTGGTCTATGTAAACAAGAAAAACAAAGAAATAAATAAAACTGGAGGATCTGACTATAAAGGTAGAGTGGGACCAGAAAAGTCAGGAACTTAAAAGTTAGAACATAGTTTTCTCTGCAGTTGTACCAAAGGTTTTCAACCTACAGTTCTTCTTAATCCTCTGGAAAACATGCTCATCTTTCTGCTAGGGACCATGAGTAAATCCCCTTCTCTTACAGCTCTCTATGTCAGTGAAAACTACAGTTGCTTCCTGGCAAGTCTTGTTCAGAGAGGATCAGTTTTCATGGAGACCTATAGCCTTGGAAGACACTTAGCCAACAGTTAAGCAACCAGCAGCTTATCAAATAATAGCACTTATGTCTCCTTCCAAATTCTTTCCTGAATCTGCACTTGCTAGGAGAGGTCTGATGGAAGGTAGATTAAAAAAAAAATAACTGCTTTTTCTCATGGTCAAAGTTAGATTCAATAGAATGTCATGGGTTTTCATTAGATTGATGGCCAGAGATTTAATTGGGGGGGGGATTTGAATCATGGAGGAACTCCAGGACTAATGAAAGAATAATGGGATGTGTATCCCCTTGTCCTTAAAATCTTTTCAAGAAGGTCAGAGGGACTGAAGTGACAGCAGGCAAACCCTACCTCTAAGCCATCTCAAAACAGAAGGGAAAAAGAGCCCTGGGCTCCAGGATGCTTCTACCATGTGCGGTCTCAAGTTGGAGAAGCAGCCAGACGTTACTTCAATGTTTCACTGATGCCAAGAAACAAAACGAACGCCCTTTTTACTAGGAGGGGACAGCCCTAGACTAATGTTCTCCATCTCTGTTGCAAATGTGAGTTTAACAAAAACAGGCCCATTCTGCCATGTCATCTGTTCCCGCTCACATGCATCTGGCTTCTTGTTAATGTTTGGGTTTGCAGTTGAACTGGAAGTCACCCCCTTCCCTAAGTCATTTTCTTTTGACAGTCCCTACTGAGCAGGGGAGTTATTGGAAGCCTCAGGAGATGGGACCCCCGTGCAGGATGGGGGTGTCTGGCATGACTAAAGGTAGGCAAGATCTTTGTTTTTTTTTGAAATTGTGAAATGGAACATTTTCATTTACAAACTCCCCTAAGGTTTGTGGATTCCAAATGATGAAAGAGAAATATGGTGCCTTCCTAAGAATGACAGGGGCAGCTTACATTTATAGGAGCTTTTGCTATTACATTGCAGTCTTAGGATTCTAGTTATTAGAGAGGGAACCTTGGATAAAGAGTGAGAAGAATATAAGTCAACAATTTAGAGCTAGAAGGGATCTTAGAGGCTGCTGAGTCTGACACCTTTATTTTGCATATTTTTAAAAAATTGACTTAATCCAACATATGTTTTCTTGTCCATCAGCACCTGAATTCCTCGAGGGCAGGGCTCTTTTTATTTTATTGCATTTTTTTGCCTTTATTTGTAGTCCCAGTGCTTAACATAGTACCTAATTTATAGTCAACAAGAAATACTTCCTGATTAGAGAGGAAGAATAATGAGATAATCATAATAAATAATAAATAAGGTTCCCTCCCTAATAAATAATAATGATTTAAAATATTATTAAAGTAATTCAATCTTCAGCATCTATGTAGCACTTATAATATGTCAAACACTTTACAATTATTATCGGATTAGAAATATAGGTTCTATTCTTATCCCCATTTTATGGATGAGGATACTGAGGCAGACAGTGCAAAGTGACTTGCTCAGGTCATACAACTAGAAAATAGTGGAGTTAAGATTAGAACGCAGGTCTCTGAATCTAAATCCATCATTATAATCATTGTCATCTAGCCTTCTTCTTGGGAACTTCAGAGGTCATGTCACCCAACCCTGTCATTTTATAAATAAGGAAACTAGGGTCCTAGGAGAACTTCTATTCTCTATTTGCTGGTTGTCATGGCAACACCATGCGAGGACTTGTATTGCCTTCTTGAAGATAAGGTCATTCAGACAAGTGGAACGACATATCTAATATTACTGACAGGCTCAAACTTCATTCATATGACCCTGGGAATATTATAATTATTATTATTGAATGTTATTTTATTTTTCCAATTGTATGCGAAGAGAGTTTTCTACCCACATGTTTTCGTAAACTTTTGAATTCCACATTTTTCTGCCTCCTTCCCTTCCCCTTCCCATGACACTGAGTAATCTGATATATTATACGTGTGTAATCATGTTTAACCAATTTCCATAAATATTATTATTAAAACTAATAATACACTGTTGTTGAGTCATTCTGGTTTTGTCTGAGACTCTGTGACTCCATTTGGGGTTTTCTTAGGAAACCTAATGAAGAGATTTGCCATTTCCTTCTCCAGCTTATGAGACTGGATAAGAATACCTTAATATCCTAAAAAAAAATAAAAGAAGAATGGTCTTTTCAGAGGAGTTTCATTGAAAGAGAATCATAGTTCCAATTAGTTTCAATTTCATTAGTAGTTAATTTGTGTACTATAGTTTTTACAGTAGAGTCAGCTGCAGAGTAAAATGGCCAGAAAAACATGTCTTTGATGGAAACAAGGCAGAAGATGGAGTCTAACTTATAAGAAGAATTAAGGGTTAAGTGACTTGTCCAAGGTCACACAGCTAGGAAGTAATCCAAGGTCAGATTGGAACTCAGGTCCTCCTGAATCCAGTTCTGGTTCTTCTTACTATTATACCATTTAACCACCCTATAATAATATGTATTGTTATAAAATACATATTATAAAATATATTTTACAATAATAATGACAGGTAACATTTTATATAGCACTTCAATATTTTCAAAGCAAATATTCCTACATATTTAATATCACCCTTTACAGTTGAGGAAATTAAGTCCCAGAGAGGTCCAGTGATACACCTAGTGTCCACACAGTCCATATGTATTGATGGAGGATCTGCACTTAGGTCTTCCTTAAAGTTCAGCACCCTGTGATGTCCATTCCTCAACATGGCATTATTATCAATTTGTTATATCAACCTATTTTATCAGATAAGGAAGTTGGATGCAAATCGGGTTCCCTATGCATAAGTAGGTGTCCATTTCTATCTAAATAAAGAATGCTAGCCAAAAAAGGTTTTGAAAAGATTTGGGAGAACTCTTCAGAACCTGGACACAGACTTCTGCAGTCAATTCATTGGACTCTTCGGCACGTACTTTTTTGAGTGAAAGAAGCCCTTTCCAATTTCCCATCTTATTGATGCTATCCATTTCAACTCTCCCTTTTCAATTCCTGACTTCTTTCAGCTACAAAATTCTGAGAAGTTAGCCTCCATCTTTTGCTTTGTTTCCATCTAAGACATAAGTGAGTCACATGTTTTTTCTGTACCTTACTCTACTGTAAAAACTATAGCACATGCTCATTAACAACTAATGAAATTGAAACTAATTGGAATTCTGGTTCTCTTTCAATGGAACTCCTCTGAAAAGACCCTTCATCTCTTAATTTTTTTATTAAGATATTAAAGGATTCTTATCACAGAAGCCAGACTAAGTGGATCATATGTATATGTAATCATACTTTCAAACAGACCTTAATTGGTCTTGATTTCAATGGATTGCCTGGAGATGATTCAGAGCCAGCATCCCGGATAAATATACCATAGAAAAAGGACTACTTCAGAGGCACTCAATGAAAGAGGTTTATTATGATCCTACAAAATGCCATTTCCTTCTACAGCTTATTTAAAAAATAAGCTTATTTACAAAAACTGAGGCAAACACGGTGAAGTGACTTGCCTAGGGTCCCACTGTTCGTAAGTGTCTGAGATAAGATTTGAACTCAGGTTCCAGATTCCAAGCCTGGCATTCTATCTACTGTTCCACCTGTCTATTGCTTTCTATTTCCTGAACATTCATAATTATCTACAAATTAAGATGGGGGTTTTAAGGCTTGGAAAACAATTGGAGATAGTCTGTGACTGTAATATTCCAGCAGGTGATTTGCCTACTATTTAATAAACCAAATGCAAGAGCCTGTATTCATTATTCTAATTAAGCTATAGTGGGAAAAGCACCACACATTTCTTCACATCAAAACATCCAATATTCCACCTGAGCATTTAATATTCAGCCATGCAAAATGTCCAACAAAGGAGAGCTAACTCAGCAACTATGACATTGTTCTAAATACATTTGATCCACAACCAAATAGCATCAATGATTGGTTTTTCAAAAGACTGATGGCTATTGTTGCCAGTGAACTTCTTATGGAAATTTCCTGGGTCTGCCTTACCCCAGAGGGCAGAACAAGGAATAATTAGTAGCGAAATTTCAGAGGGGGCAAACTTAGGCTCAATGTAAGATTAGACTATCTAGCAATTAACTCTTTGACAAGGGAAATAATTGGTTCCGCCTCACAAGAGTTCTTCAAGGAAAGGTATGACGTTTGTTGAGGATGGTGTATAGGTGATTCAGGTACAGGTATCACTTAACTAATGTAGGTGGCCCTTCCAACTTTGAGTTCTGTGATTCTGGCTGAAGATGTGAATCTTCTTATCTTCTAGAAAAGAGGTTCAAAGGTTTGGAAAGTCTAGGTGAGGCATTTTTTTTTCTGTTCATACAGAATAGTCTAGAAGTCAGGAAACTTTAAGTTCAAATCTTGCCTCAGACAGTAGCTCTGTGACCCAGGAGAAAGTCACTTAACTTTCTCTGTGCCTAAGTTTTGGTATATGTAAAAATCAGGATAAAAATAACATCTGTCTCAGAGTTGTGAGACTCTCATGACATCATACGAAAGGATCACATGAGACAATAATATAAAAGAGCTTTGAAATTCAGACAAGAGGCATCTATTAAGCACCTACTGTATATCAGGTTATATAAACATTAAGTATTATGAAAAATATAGAAGTCAAGTCAAGGTCTTTGAGACCAGCTCTGTCATTTTACAGAGGAGTGAACTGAGACCAAGGGAGGTAAATTTACATTCTCAGGATCACACAGTACAAAATATTTGAGTGTTATAACCAAGAACCAACTCTATAATCCAACACACAAGATCCTATACCACATATCATGCCTTCCCTTTCTTTCTATCCAAGAGGTTCTGATTTCCCAGAGAAGAGGTTATGGGGAGTTATCATTATCATCTTAGTGTAGACCAAGCTGTGATTCAAGATCCTTTACCATGAGGCATCATGCCTGCCCTTTCCTTCTCCCCAAGAGATTCTAATTTTCCCGAAGAAGAAGTTATGAGTAGTTCCCATTATCATCTAATTGTAGACCAAGGGGTATCCCAAGTATGTAAAAGAGGCCAAAGAATGAGACACAAAGGAAGCAGGACTCAGGTTCAAAGATGTCTAGTTCCTTGATCACCTTGATGGAGCTGATTTTATGGTTAAGCTATTTTTCCATAATAGTGAAATTACTGTCTGAGATTTAACAGAAGGCAGGCTGCCAGGCAACACAGGTGTGCTGTGTTGAGATGGAAGAGAGAAGATGAAAGTGGGCCATCTCACACACACCATTCCTTCATGTGTTTTGAGCAAGAAGAAAATTGGTCCCACTTCTCTTTGTTGGAGAATACTTTTAAAGTGACAACCTGAAAAAAAAAAAAGAAAAGAATTCCTCCCTCACAAAATTTCAATGGAGAAATGAATTTTAGGCAGAGAGTGAGAAAATGAGTTTCTCCTATTTCTGAATTAGTTCCAAATTCACAGTTAAAGAAAACTTGATTGTGTTTTAAGGATCTCCCCACCTTGATGATGAGCATATGAATGGCAAAATCTCTCCTGTGGTCCCTTTTTTGATATGGCATATTTTTGCCAAATTGAAAATGAAAGAGCTAGCAATTATGTAGGGCAAACCCTTTTCTAATGGGAGAAAAAAAGTTTGATAGTTTTTTTCCCCCCTTCTATCTTTGTACATTAACACTTTCATGACTCTGCTCTGGCTACTCACTTCCCTGGCTTTCTTTAAATCCCATTAAAAATCCTACTTTCTACAGAAAAAGCTATATTCATCCATCCATCTAGACACACATACACACACAGCCTGCATATATATATATATAGTCATACATATATGTATGTAAATATCTATCTTTATTAAAATATTGCTATACATATGTATTTATCTATATTAACATGTTATTTATTATATGTGCCCATGTGGGTATTTCTCATACATAAATTTGCTTACCTGTTTCCTCCCTTATTAAATTATAAGTTTCTTAAGGGAAAGAAATGTGTTTTGCTTCTTTTTGTATCCCCCGAACTTAGGCAGTGTCTGTCACATAGCAGACACTTAAATGTCCATTGATTGAAGTATAAAGTCACTACTTGAAATTAAATAATTCTTGCTTATAAAACAACATGAAGTTCATTTCAAATAATTTAGTCTCAATTCAAAGGAGAATTTTTTGTTTATTCTATTTATTGATGGAAAGCAAACAAATTCATGGGTATATCTTTAGTCTTTAGGCTATTGGGAAGTATATTCTACTCACAGTCTGGTTTCAAAAAGTCTGGGTTTCTATGAACCAGGTTCAATCTTGGAGGTGCCTTCTCTCCAATCATAATTGTATGGTGCATTTTGTTTCTCCCCATACATATCCCTATAGAATGTCAGTATATTATTTGTATTTTAGGTTTCCACAGGTTATTATAAAAATTTTAATTCTGGAATTCTAATCAAAACATCACATTTTGTAGAAAAATAAATTGAGTCTCAGAGAGGTTGTGACTTGCCTATGTTCCCAATATTAGGAAGTTTAAGATATGGGATTTGGAGTCCAGAAAGAAACACATCATGTTGCCTTGTTTCCCTGTGGACCACATAATCACTCAAGGAAGCAAAACATATATCAAATAGATCTCACAGCACAGAAAATGAAAACAATGCAAACAAAATCACATATATAATAAAGATATTCTCCCTTTTGGGTGAACCCCATCTTCTCAATGGGAAGAGAATCACCAAGTACTTTTTTCTTGAGAGAGTATAAGTCACACCATCAGAATATTATATAATGTTATATAAATGAGACTTATGAGAGTTTCTCATCCTCCTCTAAACTCAAAATTATTTCCTTTCCAGATATCCAAAAGTAGGAGTTTGGGGAACTCTTTATAAAGCTCTCAGGGAAAGCAGGGAGAAGAAAAATGAGCCACACAATTTTGATTTGAGAGAAGGCACCTCCTAGACTGAATTGACTCCTTATAAATCCAAGGCTTATGATACTAGACTAAAGATAGAATATACTTTCTAGTAATCTAAGGGCTAAAGAAGACATTAATTCTTAGGAATTTGATTTTTCATCGAAAAAATAAAACAAAAAAAATATTTCATCTTCTCCTTTGAACTGATTAAGACTATACCATTTCAGACAAACTTCTTAAACTAAAAAAAAAGACAACAATAGTGGAGCTCACTGGACAGGTTGTTTGTTCTTTCAAATTGTATTTTCCTTCCTTGCTTCCAACACTAAAGGCAATTTATGTAATTTCCTTCTCTCCACAAGGTCTATTATTGTCCAGGAACTTCCATTCATTGTCTAGAGGACTGGCAGTCATTGAATTCTCAAACTGAGGATTATTAGAGAGGAAACCCCAAGACATGTATTACCAAGTACCTCCATGTAGATGGCTTAGTGGACAGAGCACCTGCCCTGAAGTCAGGAGGACTTGAGTTCCAATCCCATATCAAACACTTACTAGCTATGTGATGTTGAGCAAGTCACCTAACTTTGATTGCCTTGCATCCAGGGCCATCTCCAATTGTCCTGAACTATAATTGGCCACTGGAACCAGGTGGCTCTGGAGGAGAAAGTGAGGATGGTGACTTAGCACAGCTAGCTCTCACTTAAATCCAATTCACACGAATGTCATGGTGTCACCTTCCTGATGTCATGGTCTTCTTCAACAATGAAGAACAAACAATATCAACAGAGAATGTTATATGGTGATATTAAGATTCAGGAGATCTCTTTATGAGCATGTAGAAAAGAAAAATTGCTATTCACATGAATCTTTATTCCAAGGTATCCATCAGCAGTGTAAATTGATTTTCCCACTTGGGACCTTGGCATAATCTTTTCTCTACTGTTTTAAGATCTGTTTGCAGCTCTCTCAGACTCTTACTGAGTTGAACCTGCAATTGACCTCTTCTAAAAATAGATGTAGTATAATATAGTGAATAGTACTTCATTTGTACCTAATTTCTGAGTCTCTATCACCTGTCCTCAATGAGGCGTTGCTCAGTTACAAAGTACCAAACAAACCTACCTCCATGCTCTTTCAGCTTATCAAATTAAATAGGGAACTACCCAGATTTTTATCCTCACACTCTGTTTTCACTCTCGCTCAGGACATGTATACTAGGAAGAAATCATTTTTAAAATCATGTGATGACTCCAGTTGATAAGTGGTCAAAGGATATGAATAGTACAGTCTTCAAATGGAGAAATTAAAGTTATATATAATTATATGGAAAAAGTTCCAAATCATTATTGATTAGAGTAATGAAAATTAAAACAACTTTGAGGCACCACCTCACACCTATCAAATTGGTTAAGATGAAAAAAAGGGAAAACGATCAATGTTGTGGGAGGATTGGGACATTGATGCATTGCTGATGGAGTTATGAACTGATCCAATCATTCTGGAGAACGATATGGAATTATTCCCAAAGTGTAATAAAACTGTTCATACCCTTTGACCCAGCAATTCCTATTCTAGGCATATATCCAGAAATCATAAAAAATGGGAAAAGTCCCACATGTTCCAAAATATTCATAGCAGCTCTTTTATGTAGTGGCAAAAATTGAAAATTGAGGGGATGCTCATCAATTGGAGAATGGTTAAGTTATGGTATATGAATAATATGGAATACTATTGTTCTATAAGAAACCATAAATGGTCTGACTCTAGAGAAGCATGGAAGGAATTTCAGGATCTGATGCTGAGCAACCTGAGTAGAACCAAGAGAACATATATATATATATATATATATATATATATATATATATATATATATATATACATATACTAACAAAACAACATTGTGAGATGATCAACCCTGATAGATGAAGCTCTTCTCAGCAGTTCAGAGAGTTAGGACAACCATATTAGACTGGCTATGGACAATGGTATCCCCATTCAGAGGAAGAAAATCAAAACAAACAAAACAAAACAAAATCCTTTAGAATCTGATGAACACTGCATTCATTTACAAAATATCTCCTGCATTTCGTTCCCCTTAATCCTATTGCCTCACACCAAAAACAACTAATCTGTATACATGTTTAACACAAATAAGTATATACAATATTAATCTGACAGTTTGCCACTCAGAGGAGGGTGAAGGGAAGAGAAGGTGGAAGGAAATTTTGCAATTTAAAAATTTACATAGGCACATGGATGAATGTTGAAAAACATTCATAGCATGTATTTGGAAAAATAAAATATCACTAAAAAATCCCTTGATGGAAGAGCTGGAAGATAGGGAGTTCTAGGGATTCTTTCATTAAACTCTTTGTCAAGTTCATATGCCAATTATAAAGCAGTGAGAATTAAACTTGAGGTTTCATTTCATTAGGGTTCTAAGGATCAAAGAACATTTTCTGAGGAGTTCACCTAAGTAGAGGAGCAGACCAAGCACAGTAACTTAAACTCAGACACACATTTAAAATCATCTTTGAAACCTGTATAAGTATGGAAAATGTGGCAAAAACCATGTTTTTTGGATTGAATTCATGAGATAAAGGGGAAAAAAAGACAAGAAAAGATAAAGAAAGAAGAGAAAACAAGTCTAAAAATTCCTGAAGACTGAAAACCTAGAATCCACTGTGAATTTTGTTGGTGTTAAAAAAAGATGTTATCAATTTGTCCATAAAATAGCCAATAAGGTGGTTGATTTTAAATGATGGCATAGGCTACGAGGATACTTTATTTAGTGAAAAATCATATAATATTTCTTGAGGGAGGGAGCATATTCATGAGGATTGCTGACATAGTCGGGAGGTTGGAACTCAAAACTTATCTCTATTGCTTCAATTCATTTTCCCCCATCTCCTTCCTCTTGATACTATTAATTGCCATATAAACTTTTTGAGATTATATTACTTTATTTTTCTCTATTAGAATATAAATTCTTTGAGTACAGAAAGTAATTTTTGCTATTATATTATATTTGTTTTGTTATTGTGTATCCTTAGGAAATAACTGCCTGGAATCTAGTAGTGATAGAGGTCAGGGTATTTTGAATCCTTCAACCAGTCAAAGAAACTAACAAGATACTCTAGACCTAATTCCTTTAACATCTGAGATCATCTCTATTGAATTAATCAACCAAAGGCATTAGTAAATACTACATTCCTATTGGGGAAGCTGAGTGGTTCATTGGACAGAAGTCAGGAAGATCTGAGTTTAAACCTAGCCTTAGATACTTACCAGCTTTGTGACCCTGGGCGAATTACTTCACCCTGTTTTTTCTCAGTTTCCTCATATGTAAAATGAACTGGAGAAGGAAATTACAAACCACTTTAATATATTTGGTAAGAAAATCCTAAATGGAGGTATGAAATGATGGATACGACAAATTGGAATTTCAATTTGGAAGAGGTGAAATCCATTGGACAAAAAGAAAGAAAGTGTATTTGGATTGACTGAGGAGATTCAGTTATTCCTTATGAGGTTAAATTATCAAAATATTTTTAAACCTGGATTTCTAATATCCAGGAGCCTAAATTGGGAGTCCAATTAAAGTTCCATTAAGGACAGAGAATTGCTTGGAAAGGAAAAGCTACCTGACTTTTTCACTGTATTGATCAGTTTTGCTTTTTACTTTTTCATTTTTCTTTCTATCTCTTTAAAAATATTGTTAGAAATTATGATATATGATTGTGAAGTGTTGTGCTATAATGAGTGATGAACAGGATGCTCTTGGAAAAATCTGGAAAGACTTATGTGCATGAATTAATGCAAAGAGACATGAGTAGAATCAGTAACAACAGTAGTGTAAGATACAACAATATTGCAAAATGATCAATTAAGAATGATTTAGCTAGTCTCAGCAATACAGTGATCTCAGACAACTCTCAAGGATCTATGGTGTAAAAACACCTATCCATTCTCAAAGAAAGAACTAATGGAATCTGAAAACAGATCAAAGCTTATTTTTTAAATTTTATTGTTTCTTGCTTTTTCTTCTTTTTGATCTGATTTCTTTCATGATTAACATGAAAATGTGGTTTGCATGCTCCACATGGTCTATATCAAATCGATTGCCTTCTCAGTCAAGTGGGATGGGGAAGGGTTCGAGAATTTGGAAATGAAAAATTGAAAAACAAATGTTAAAAGTTGTGTTCACATGAAATTGGGGAAAAATAAAATGTCAAATAAATAATTCAAAACAAAATTTAAAATATTGTTAGCTTTGTTTTGCCTCCTGAAAAGTTATTTGCAATGACTCTTTGGGAGGTTGGTAGGAGGGAAACTGGGATAAATTCTGATGATTTTTAAAAAAGAGAGATAGAAAGATACCAATTACATTTGTTTAAAAAAAAAGAAAATGGGGAAGTGAAAGATAACCACACATCTCTAATATAAACACAGATGTCTGTTCAAGAAATCCCATTTTCTCACCATCTGAAACTCCTTTTATTTAAATGTTAAATTGATTTTATTGAAAATTGCACAATACTTAGCAGAATTGGTCAATCAATTAGCATATATTAATTATTTTCCATGCATCAAGTACTGTACTGAACATTAAGGACATAAAGACAAAATTAAAACATTACTCCGCTAAAGGTATATAAGTATTCTAATGGTGACTCTAAATTTATGATTTTATGACCACTCCCTTTCCCCCATATACTGTTGCTTCCTTTGATTTCCTTCTTTTTACATTTTTATTTATGGATACCAAGGGAGGGAAAAATAGAATAAAAGAGAGTCTAGAAATAGAGAATAGAGGATATAGAGGGGAAACATATTTAAGAGGAAAGAATGAAGATAAATTAGGGAAGAAATATAAGAAGAATTTGACAGGCAGGTAGAGAGAAAACTAAGAGAGTGTAGTAGTATCACAGAATAAACCCAAAGATATTGGGCTCTCTTTTATTCTTTCTTCCTCTTCCATTGTAGTTAAATCCCTTATAGAGAAGACATCCAAATCTAAAATTCACTCTCTACTGAAATGCAATTCTGCATTTCTAAATGAGTATTTTTGCCTGTCTCACAAACACAACCTATCCAAACCCAAATTCTCATCTTCCTTCTTCCCAGTGTCTCTATTTCTTTGGATGATTCCGCATTTAACCTCCTTGAACCTCTGGCTTGAATCCCCAATCAGAGATTTAAAGCTATATTAGACATTAGAGGTCATCTAGTCCAATCTCATATTGAATAGATAAGGAAATTGAGGCCCCCACATTTCAAATTGCTTAATATCATATATCTAGAATTAAAATGTACCTCAGAGGTCACATAGTCCTAATTTTTCATTTTACAAATGAAGAAAGTGAGGACCGTGGAGGTTAAGTGATTCGCTCAATATCATATTCATTCCTTTACCTCAGCCCATATATATAATCAGTTGCCAAATCCCTTCATATATTCCCCTAAGACCTCTCTTCCATACATCACCTCCTCTCCACTCAACCCCCTTAATTTAGGGTCTTATCAAACTCTCACCTGTGCTATTATAAAAGCTTCATAACTGATTATGCTGCCTCTGAATTTTCCAGTCTCCAGTATAACTTTTCTTTAGTTTAGAGAAGAATCTTTTTTAATATACATATCTGACAATTTCTTTCCATTCTTTAAGAAAAAAGTAGTGACAAAGGGAAAACCAAGATGGTTGTTAAGAGACAAATTGGGAAAGGAAAGGAAAGGAAAAGAAAATTCTTTGAAAAGATTTTGAAAAAAAAGATTTAATATCTTAGTAAAACAGGCATGAAAAATTCACTGAAGAAAAGAACTTAAAACAGAATAGGTTAAATAGAAAAGAAGTACAAAATCTGACAAAAAGTTCCTACATTAAAAATTAAAATTGGACAGGTAGAAGCTATTGATTTCATGAAACAGGAAAAAATAAAACAATCAAAAGAATGAAAAAATAGAAGAAAATGTGAAAAATGTGAAAATGTGAAAAATGTGAAAAAACCAATTGAAAATAGATCAGAGAAAGATTTTAAGAATTATTGGACCATTTGAATACCACAAAGAGCCTAGGTATTGTATTTCAAGACATTATCAAGGAAAACTGTCCCAATAGCTCAGATTCAAAGGGTAAAATAGAAATGGAAGGAATTCACCAATTACTTCCTGATATCCAAAATGAAAATATCCAGAAATATTATAGCTAAATACCAAAGTTCCCAATTCAAAGAGAAAACACTTCAAGGAGCCAGAAAACAATAATTAAAAAATATAGATCTGTGGTCAGAATCATAAAGGATTTATTAGGTACCTTCCATGTTAAGGAAACCAGAAAGTTTGAATATAATATTCCAGAGGACAAAGGAGCTAGGATTACGATTACAAATAACCTATCCAGCAAAACTTTAATACAAACCTTCTGGGGGAAAGTGGACATTTAATATAGACTTTCAAACATTCTTGATGAAAAGAACAGAGTTGAATAGAAAATTTCACTTTCAAACACGAGACTAAAGAGAGATATAAAAACAGCATAAAAGAGTAATCATACAGTCTTAATAACATTAAATTGTTTACATTTCTATATGAGAAGATGACATATAAAACTCTTAAGAACTTTATCATGGTGATTACATAGCCAGAAGGCATGGGTGTGAGTCACTTATGTTAGAATGAGTTTCAAAAATAGGTTGATTAAAAGGAGGAATGCACTAGAAGAAAGGGGAAGAGGTAGAATGGGGAAATTTTTCTCATTTAAAAGACACAAGGAAATAAGAGCTTTTTAAGGTGGAGAGCAAAATGGGGAAGTATGGTGGGCAATGCTTGACTCTCACTCTCATCAAAATTGATTAAAAAAGAAAAAAAAATTATCCACACACTCAGTTATATATAGAAATTTAAGTTACCCATAAGGGAAATGGGGGGGGGAGGAGACTATAAGGAAAAGGAAGATTGATAAAAGGGAGGACATATTAAGTAAATCGATGGTTAAAATAATAATAGTCTTCTGAAAAGGGACTGTATAAAAAGAGGAGTAATTATAACTGTAAACATGAATGTAAATGGGATGAGTTCACTCACAAAATGGAAGTGAATAGCAGAATGGACTATAAACCATAATCCAAATATTTTTTGTATGTTTGTTGTTGTTTTTTTGCAACAGAAACACACACATTGAGTTAAAATAAAGGGCTGGGGGGCAGCTAGGTGGCCTAGTGGATAAAGCACCGGCCTTGGAGTCAGGAGTAGCTGGGTTCAAATCCGGTCTCAGACACTTAATAATTACCTAGCTGTGTGGCCTTCGGCAAGCCACTTAACCCCATTTTCCTTGCAAAACCTAAAAAAATAAAATAAAATAAAATAAAGGGCTGGAGCAGAGTCTATTGTGCTTCAGGTGAACTTAAAAGAGGTATTGTGGTAGTAACTATGATCTCAGACAAAGCAAAATAAAAAATATAACATTAAAATGAATAATCAAGGAAATGACATTTTATTAAATGGTACCATAGACAATAAAGAAATATAAATAATTGTATAGCAAGTTTCTCTGATAAAAGTTGCATTTTGGGGAGGCTAGGTGACACAGTGGATAGAGCACTAACCCTGGAGTCAGGAGTACCTGAGTTCAAATCCAGTCTCAGACACTTAATAATTACCTAGCTGTGTGGCCTTGGACAAGCCACTTAACCCTATTGCCTTACAAAAACCTAAAAGTTTCATTTCCCAAATACATGCTGAGGGTAGAACTGAGTTAATTTTATTAAAATGAGACACATTCTCCATTTTATAAATGGCCAAAGGATAGAAACAGGCAGCTTTCAGAAGAAGAAATCAAAGTTATCTATAGTCAAATGAAAAATTTTCAGTTTAATAGAGGTAGACAAATTAAGACAATTCTGAAGTACTCTTATCCATCTGAAACTATATGACCCAGCAATACCAGTACTTGTTCTATATCCCAAATGGATTAAAGAAAATGAGAAAAAGAACCTCTCTATATAAGAATATTTGTGGCAGCTCTTTTGTGGTGGTAGGGATTTGGAGATTGAATAGTGGCAGTTGGTTAGTTGTGGCAGAACAGATTGTGGTGTGTGATTATGAGGGAATATTATTGTGCCATGGGAACTGACATGGAGGGGGCACTTCAGAGAAATAAGGCAAGACTTGTGTGAACTGAAGCTGAATGTGGTGGCAAGAGCTGGGATACAGCTGTGCACTGTGACAGCAATATTGAAGTAGTGAGAAACTGTGAGGGTCTTGGATTGATGTAATTGTCTGGGACAATGATTCTTGATAAAAAAAAAGTATTGTCTTCCTCTAGAGGGAGAGCTGCTGAACTTTGGCTGCAGATTGAAGTATGGTTTTCTTGCTATCTTTGTTTTTCTTTCTTTTTAAAAATATATCTGATGTAGAGGGTGATTTGCAATTTCACATGTATAATTGAAATATTGCTTGAATTTCTCAGGGAGTAAGAAAGAGATTAGAGAGAGTGAGTAAGTATGGATCTCGAAATTTAAAAAAAAAAGAAAAAGTATACTTATGCCAAAAATAAAACAATGGCTTTCATTTATCAATAAAATGAAATAGAGGATCATCAGCTTTGCTGCCAAGCTCCACCATGATCTTCAATCTATCTCTTCTGACTTTGGTCACATCACTCTCCTTCACATATTCCATATTATATCCATTATATTAGTTCTTTCATGAATTCAGCCTTCTATTTCCTATTTCCATCCATTTGTGCATGCTGTGCCCTAATTCTTCAGATAACTTCCTGTGTATCTTCACCTTTAATACTTTTTTCTTTCCTCAAAACCCAAATCAGATCCCAACCTTCAATGAATACTCTCCGCTTTCTTTGACATTTTCATCTAAAGACAATCTTCCCTGCCTTTCATTTTCTTAGGACATTTTGTATGCATGTCTACTTTATTTTTAATCATATTTTATTTTGCAATACTTTTTCTTTTTTTTTATTTGTTTTTTTTTAATTTTAGGCAATGGGGTTAAGTGATTTGCCTAAAGTCACACAGCTAGGCAATTATTAAGTGTCTGAGATCAGATTTGAACTCAGGTCCTCCTGACTCCAGGGCCGGTGCTCTATTCACTGTACCACTTAGCTGCCCTTCTTTCTTCTTTTTTCCTGCAAGTATATTAGAGTTCTTTCTATCAGATCTCCTTGAGATAAGGATTGTGGCACTTTTCATCTTCATATCCTTCATAATTACAATAGTGAAAACACCACAGAAGATAATTGTGAGGAAAAAATCATTGTTTGATAAGTTGGATTAGACATTTTTTAGTGTTCATTTTCCTGACTTCAAATCCAGGCTAAACCCTTACTAGTTGGGTGACACTGGGTAAGTTGCTTCTTCCTGTTGCCTCATCTGTAAAATGAGCTGGAGAAGAAAAGGTAAATCACTTCGGTGTCATTGCCAAATGGCGTCATGAAGAATCAGATACAAGTTAAAAATGACTGAACAACAACTGAAAAGTTAGGGAAAAGAGCATTATTTATGAAAACAGTGTTGCCAAACCATCAATTGCCAGCAGTGCCTATCTTTCCAATTTCATGTATTAGACAAATTCCAGACTTTTTAAAAAATAGACCTCGAGAGGAAAATTTCATTCTGGGAGAAAGGTTTTGGGAGCTCCCCTGATCAGAAAAAAAGCTGGCCTCCAAAAAGACCTTACATATCATCAGCAAACTCTGGTGAGTTGACCTATTTGTTGGGAACATGACAGGCAATACAGACTCAATTTGTCTCTTTAGAAGGACACAGCAATAATCTTTACTACTGTGATTTCATTTGATATACATTTTTTGGTGGAGTTACCAGAATTGGAATTTATTCAGTTCAAGGAAACTTCAAATACAAAATTAGTCCCCAAAAAGATTTTACACGTCATCAGCAAACTCTGGTATATGAGTCAACTTACTTGTTGGGGATATGATTGGCAATATAGACTCAACTTGCCTCTTTAGAAGGAAGACATGATAATCTTTATTATTGTGACTTAATTTGATATGCATTTTTTGGTGGGGACACCAGAATTGGTGCACAATGGAAGTACAAAACTATGCCACCATTGACAGAGATTTGCCTGAGGTACTAGGAAGTGACTTACCTAGGGTCACGCAGTATATATATATATGTTTATATATATATATCAGCATTGAGAATTGAAACTATCTGTCTGAAACCTAGGCTATCTCTATTCATTAAACTGTATTGTCTTTCATGATATTCATAATAGTTCTTTCACATCACTTCAAAAGCAATCTTCCTAAGAAAAATGAAAATTGAACCATCCCTTTCTTCTACTAAAAAAAGTCACTTCTTAGATCTCCCCATTACTATAGAATCAAATCAGACCTTTATCTTGACATTCAAAGTCTTCATGATTCAACATAACTTCATAGTCTGTTTTGCACGTTATTTATCTTCATCTGTACTCCAGAAAGAAAGACTACTTGCCATTCTCCAATTTTATCCTGCCCTTTAACTCACCTCAATGCCTTTTATTTATGGCTTTCATTCTATGAACTACTATTTATAAATTGTCAGTGTTGAAATTCTTCAGATCCTCAACCTCTGCTTCAAGAAACTCTGGAATACCCCATTTTTAATAAATCTTTTGATCTAGTTAATATACATTAAAATAATGATTATAAAGATTTCAATATAATGGTAATTCCAAACTTTTATTTAAACTTAAGGGTTCTATCCCGAGGAAATAATTTAAGAAACACAACTTAATATCCTATTGTTTCTTCAGTCACTAGAAAAGTTGTCACTAGTACAGGTCAGTCATTTTTGTTACATTTAAATGATTTTGAACATGGATGATGAATTGATTTTTTTGTGGATTCAAAAAAGATAGGTTTGGTGTATATTTGACATTTTGATTTCTAATTACCTTTCCAGGAAGACTCATACATAGTTTTCCCTGAGTTTTATTTGTTGTCTAGTCAGCCAACTTGGAAATCAAAGCAAGAATAGAAGCTAAAGTTCCTAGGCATCTAGGATGTGGGAAATTATTCTCTTTTATTATAAATCTTTTTCATTTCCAAGGTACAAATTGTTGCCTAGCAGATCATTGGTTGCCTTCTTATTAATCTGATTCCTAGAATTCTCAGATACAAACAGTTTCATTTGCTCAAACCTTTAGGGAAACTTTTCTCTCAGAGCTTCTAAAGAATAACTGTTGCTTAGCACTAGGGAAATCTGTCTCAAATTTAATGTCAGTGATGGAGAAAACAAAGTAATGACATATCCAAGAGATATATCAAGCTAGTTAGACATTTTCTCCCAAGGATTTTTGTCTAGTTAGTGGAAAGCTAGGGGAAGAGTCAAGAGATTAGAAGCACAGCTTCATCAACTCTGTATCTTCAAGAATGCCATTTCATTTGAATGGTCCCTAAAATTCACAACATTGTCAGATTTCATGCTTTAATTATCTATGCCAAAAAACTCAGAATAAAAAAAGAAAAAAAAGAAATATTCTTAATCAAAATAGTATCCATAAGTTTCTAGCACTTGTTATAGAAGATAACATTGACTCCAGAGTCAGGAGGAAGTGAATTCAAATCTGCCCTTAGATACTTAATGGTTGTAGGATCCTGAGCAAGTCCTTTCATATCTGTTCTTCTAAGTTTCCTTATTTATAAAAAGGAGATAATAATAGAAATTGTATCCCAGGGGTTTTGTGAGAATCAAATGAGATAATTGTAAAACATTTCTAATAGTGTCTGGTACATGGTAAACATTATACAAATGTTAGCTATCATCATCATCATCTTCATCATGACTATCAGTCCCAATCCTTGAAAATAAATCTATTTGTTTTCCTGGCATCCAGTATACTGACTACTCTTGTAAACATCTCAGAAACTTGGACTGGTTGTAATGGATCATTCATTCACATACATTTCTTATTTATCTGTAGTATATTACTCCATCAATCTATCTAATCAATAGATTCCAATTCTACAGTGGTTTTAACTTTGCCAATTCCTGGACATATTATATTTGATAGGCAGAATTGTTTTTATATTAGTCTTCCTCTTAGACTTTTTTTTAATCTGTAGATTCAGGGTGCCACATGCTTTGAACCATCTTGCTTTTTGGTACTGTATGCTGAATGGCTGGCACATCATGTCCATAATAAGTGCTCACTTAAGCATTTTTCATTCATTCATTCATCCATCTACCCATCCATCCATCCATCCATCCATTTGTTCTTGGCCTTCTTATCACATCTCAGGATCATGTTCCTTTCCATGTATCACGTTCAGGTTGAGTGACCATGAACTCTAGAGCAGAGAGATTAACTGACTAGAAATGGAAAAAAATATTCTCAAACTTATTGAAAGGCATAAATAATATTTGTCACCAGTACAGGTCAATAATTTTTGTTAAATTTAAATGAATTTGGACATGATTGAAGAATTGATTTTGTGGATTCAAAAAGATAAGTTGGGGGGTATATTTGGCATTTTGATGGAATGAAGATATAGAAAAGACTACTAGATAAAATGACTAGAAAGGTAGAAGAGGGGGGTGGTTCGGAGGTAGGAGTTAGATTGATCCTAAAGATAAAAGGGAACTGAAGTTCAGAGAAAAGAAAAGACTTACCCGAAGTCATATATCTAGTTCCTGGCTACTGTAGGACTAGATCCCAAGTCCCCTGATGACTAAGACAAAGTTGTAATTATGTTCTGGAAAACCTTTTAAAAGTCTTATACTTTATGAGCAGAATCAGAAGAATGTTGTATACCTTAACAGCAACATGGGATTGATGATCAATCTTAATGGACTTGCTCATTCCATCAGTGAAACAATTAAGGACAATTTGGGGCTATCAGTGATGGAGAATATCATCTGCATCCAAAGAGGGAATTGTGGAGTTTGAAAAAAAGACCAAAGACTATTACCTTTAATTTAAAAAAAATCTTATTATGTAATTTTGCTGTCTCTTATATTTTATTTTTTCCTTAAGGATATGATTTCTCTCTCAACACATTCAATGTTGATCAATTTACAACATGGAAACAATGTAAAGACTATCAGACTGCCTTCTGTTGGGGGGGTGGAAGGAAGTGAGATTGGGGAAAAATTGTAAAATCCAAAAAACAATTAAAACAAAAAAATATCTTAGACTTTTTTAAATAGATGGAAAGGGCAATCCTAATAAAACTTGACTCTTTTCTGACAAAGTCAGTAGTGATTAAATGCCATGGGCTATTCTGGGGATTTTAAATGAGAAAAAGGATAATTTTTCCTACCTGTCATTTCTCTGTAAGGGGATCCCCTTTTTCATGGACATTCATGAGTATTACCAGAGTCTTTCTCAGTCTTCAAGTTATAAAAAGTTATGAACAGTGGAATAGACCAACAGAGAACAATATGTAAAATATATATATGTGTGTGTGTGTGTGTGTGTGTGTGTGTGTGTGTAAAGTTGAAATATTTATTTTTATCTTAAATCTTTTCACAAAATCAAATTCATTCCATTAATATCTTATCTAAGGAAATCAAAAGACACAAAGAATAGTCATTTTTCTTTCTGTCTTTGATTGACACCCAAGAATACCAGAAGACCAGATAAGGAAGAATGATGGAGGCTGAAAGGTGTCATAGAAGGCAGCAGAGCTACCTTTCAAAATAGGATCTGACCCAAATCCTCCAGGGAGAACCTGAGTATCTCCCCCAACATTTCAATACCCCAGACTTCTCATTGAATAGTTTCAGTTCTAGGAGATCCATAAAAAATGACATCATAGACACACATACACACAGAGAGTGTAAAGTGTAAGCTTCTAGAGGGAAGCAACCATCTCCTTTATTATTGTTTTTTTTAATTGACCAATTAAAATCTGTAGAATTTTTTCAATGTATTATACGTGTGTGTGAAGAGAAACAAAGACAGAGAGATGACACAGAGAGATAGAGACAGAAACACACACACACACACAGAGAGAGAGAGAGAGAGAGAGAGAGAGAGAGAGAGAGAGAGAGAGAAGGAAAGAGAGAGAAAGCTATTTCTCTCTTTTCCTTTTGACTAATGACATTCAGGAAAAGGGTATATCTTTTCTTGCATTTGTATATACAAGACAAATAAAACACCAAACACTCTGAGCCAGATAAATATTTGCTGACCAGTTGATCAAGGCACATACCTCAAGATGAATAGGTCAATGGTGGAATTATTGGCGATGGTCACATAAGCATTGACCACCTCTCCTTGTTTGACAGGTTTTGATGGCAGCCAGATGACTACGTTGTTGTCCAGTCGTAATTCACTAAGCTGAAAATTCTCCTGGGTTTGATAAAGGCCAATGGTACCAATCCTTTGCAAGTGGGACATGGTTTCATCCAGTCCATCTTTCCCTGGGCGGATGGCATTGCCTTTCCTTACATCCCCAGTTGTGCATTCTCCTTTCTCATCTCCTGGTTGAATTGTGTAATATAGTTCCACAGAACATCCTTCCAATTGACCTACAGACTTTTTCCGCCCAGCAGCCACTGCGGGAGGGTTGAACCAACTGGGTAAGAATTCCAATTCTGCAACACACAGTCCAAGATCACCTGCCAGGCGGCAGCTGCCTCTCACCTCTCTGGTTTCCCTGAAGGCAAATACTCTAAGACAGGGAAGTCTTTCTTCAGAGCTGTAGTCATCCCAATCCCGACCCACAATGTAGAAAAGGATTTGGACTTTGGGTCGGTTCAAGTAGATCTTATCACTCATGATGTATGTTTTCAGTTTCCAGTTAAAGGTAAACCTGTTAGATCCTAAAAAATTGGAAGTCATCATTAATTCCTGGGGCACAACTTTTTCTACAGAAAAAGGTCCATAGCTAGCATTCAACACAGGAGGCTTCTTCGCTTTGTATGTAAAGAATGACTCAACTCTGGACTGCAAACTGGAATTCCTCATAAAGTCCTGGTGGGTTTCTTTAAGGAAAAATGATGTCTCAGCACTAAGGATATGATAGCTCACAGGTAGATATGTTGGTAATGAGGAAAATCTTGGTCCATTGTCCGTGACCCCTCGGCCCTCTATCACTAATTTAAAAAAAAAGAGAAAAGAAGGGAAAAACAAAGAAAAATGATTAGTATGTTCTTGAGAAGCTGATAGGTCAACAAATAATGTACACATAAGAAATGGAAATTCTGAACTTGACACATTTTGGAATATTGCGTCTTGTTCTGGCATTACTCAGAGAATTACAACCTGTGATTTGCTGAAGAAATATTGATTGTCACTTAACCCTGATTGCCTCCCCCTCCCCCCCCCCCAAATACTAATTGTTTCCCAGGCAGGCTGCATATAAAAATGAGTTCATGTTTGTATTAATATAACTTGTAAGTATTTAAAACATGAAAATATATTCATTTGATGCATTGCGGTTCTATGGTTCCTTGGCTTATCTATTTTTGGTTTTATTTCTGTTTATCTAGAATGCAAAATAGGGCAAAAAGATCAATTGTTTTTAATAGAAGCAGCTATAAACGGCAATGGGTAAAGTTCTGGATTTGGATTACTGAAGACCTGAGACCAAATCTGACTTGAGATATTTAGTGTGTAATCCTGTGTGACTGAATGAGATAAAACTTGTCAAAAGCACTTAGTGGGCAGCCAGTGGTGCAGAGGATAGAGAACTGGTCCTAGAGTCAGCAGGACTTGATTCAAATTTGGACTTGAACAATTACTAACTATGAGATCTTGGACAAATCACTTAAACTCTAAAAACAAAAATTTAAAAAGCAGTTAGCCCAGTACCTGGCATATAATAAGCATTGCATAAAGATTTGTTCTCTTCCCCTTCCCTTCCTTCTCCCTGAAGCAAGAGGAGAAGAATATCTGATATTGGCTTCAATTTCATTATCGGTAAAATAAGGATACCCTAGTACTTACTTCCTAAGAGTTTTGTAAGGATAAGATTAGATATTACTTGTAAACTACTTTGCAAACTTGAAAGCATTATATAAATGGTAACTCTTATTGAGTCTTCTGAAATGTCACGGACTAATAGAGTTTAAAGTTGGCAGGAACATAAGAGACCATCTGACCCAATTCCTTCTTTTTATAGTTGAAGAAACTGAGTCTCAAACTAAGTCACTTGTCCAAGCTGATGCAGCTAATATCATTTTGTGAACTGGAACTCAGATCTTCTTGACTTCCCATCCATCAATCTATTCACTACACCATCTAAGCTCTCTATCAAATCTTTCTAGCAATCCAGGGCCTGGCATCTCTGCCCTAGTCATGCCTCATGATATCCCTTTCATCTTTTTGGATCTGCTAACCTTGAAGTAGTCATATCATGATACCTTATGGGGCTATTGTGGACTGCTTTCTCATGTTGTCATTGTCTAATGACCATCTTGTCTGTGATTCTCTAGGACATCCCTTACTATTCATTTAATCTTTGAATGGGAGACTTCAGTTGCTGTCCCATTGTATGACCGATATTTTGCTAATAAATCATGTTCACTCATCATATTCTGTTGCATATATCCAGTTAAGCCGAATGATTTTCCTTTAAACATAGAAAATCAAAAGGGTGATCACTTTTAGCACTGACCAGTCTATCTTACTCTTTTATAAAGCCCTGAGATTTCCAGTAATGGATGCTCACAGTAATATAATGTATTGTGCACTGTGTAGAATACTGGACTTGGACATGGAGCGAGGAAGAGTTGAATTCAAATCCTACCTTTAGGCATTTATTAGCTGTGTGACCTTGGGCAAATCACTTAATTTCTCTAGTCTGGCTTAAATTTCTTTGTCTATAAAATAGGGATTATGATAATATATACAAAGTACATTATAAATCTTAAAGTACTATATAAATAATAGCTATTATATTATTATCATTTTGCAACTATTCTTCCAAAGAATTTATATCCTCTACTTCATCTAGGGAAGAGGCATTTATTCAGTTCTTATTAGATTGTAATCTGACACATCTGTTGTTTTCACTCTCAAATAACTCTCTTCATTTAAAGCTGGAGAGAGATTGTCTCAGAACCTCATTTTGAACAGATTTCAAAGTCCTGGTCAATCCAGTCCACTAAAGATGAACATTCCATAGAGACATAGGATATCATAGTAAAAGAATTGGCTTCAATCCCACACAAACCCTGAGTCTCAAAGAATTAGAAAGGTCCTTAGAGACCATCCAGTCCAAAAATTTCATTATAATCAACAGTGGGATGTACTTATGAGTATCTAAGACTTTGGTCCTAATTTGAAATGCAGATTTTTCACTACATTTAAAGCCAAACAAAAGGGATGGCAACCATCCTAGTCAGTTAACAAGGATTGGTTACTACATCTTAACAAAATGTGGAATGTGGAAATATAGACATACCAAACAGGGAAGCATAAAAGGGGAAGGAGGATTAGTGTAGCTGAAGAACCAAACCAAAAAACAAACAAAGCAGACAAAGAAAACAAACAAATAAACAAAATGCCCTACTCATTAGATTTAAAAATAGAGAAGCTCAGTTTGAACCTTGGTTTGCTAACCAAGTGACTTTAGTTAAGTAACTTCTCCAGACGGTTGCATTAGACAATCTCCTAAAGTCCCTAAACTCTCAAAAACCAGTGAACACAGGAAAAGATTTGATTACTTTCTAATAATAGCAAAGGTTTGTGTAATACTTCTATTTTTTGCAAAGCACTTTCCATGTTAACTCAATGAGTCCTTACAGCAATTGTGTGAGGTAGGTGCTGCTATCATTCCCATTTTATAGATAAGTAACCACTCATTGTCCCCATTTTACATATAAGAAATAACTTATTAGCCTTATTTTATAGCTAAGGAACTAATATTCCCCATTTTACAGATAAGGGATTACTGTCCCCCTTTTATAGATAAGGCACTACTTATCGTCCTCCTTTTACAAATAAGGAACACTATTGTCCTCATTTTATAGATATGCAACTCTTATTGTCCCCATTTTACAGATATGGAACATCAGTTTTCCTCATTTTGTAGATAAGACTTACTGACCCATTTTACAGATAAGGAACAGCTATCTCCTTTTATAGATAAGGATCTATTTATTGTCCCTATTTTACAAATTAGAAAAAAAATGACTATTATTCTCATTGTATAGATAAGGAACTAATGATTGTTTCCCTTTTACAGATAAGGGACAAGGATCCTTTTTTTAACTAAGGAAGTACTTATGGTCCCTGGTTTACAAATAAGGAACAATGATTCTCCTCATTTTATAGATAAGCAACTGTTATTTTGCCTGATTTACAAACAAGGAACAACTGCTATCCTCATTTTATAGATAAGCAACTATTATTGTCCCCATGTTACAGATATGGAACAACTGTTATCCTCATTTTATAGATAAGGAACTATTTATTGTCCCCCTCTTATAACAAAGGGACTGATTATTGTTCCTGTTTTATAGATAGGGACAGCCATCCCCCTTTATAGATAAGGAAATACTTATCATCCTGTTTTACAGATGAGGAAGAAGTAGTTTAGGTGACTTGCACAGGGTCACACAGTTGCCTTTATATGCCCTTGAGTGACTCCTGGGAAGACCTCTATTCTGTCTGGGATGCTCATAAGTTAAGGTGACCCACTTAGATAAAGTTCACCCAAGAGACCATCTCTTGGACTTTTCTGTTCAGAAAGGCTCCAGAAAACACGCACCAAACCTTCATTCCCAGGCTGGGAGAGAGCCTGGGTAGCTCTTTTCTTTGCTCCCCTCTTTTCCCTTCTTACACACTTCCCTCCTGCCCCTCCCTTTAATCTCAGCATGTACAAACTATTCAGCATATTGGTTAAGCTTCATTCAGTTCCAACTATGGAAACTCTGCTAATCATTTTCACTGCGGGGAGACTGGCTTGGAGATCAAAGTTAGCTGCTGAGCCACAGCCAAAGAGCCTCTGTGCTAAAGATTGCTTTTTCAAAGGAAGAACATTCTTCCTCATCCACAATCCAGAAAGCTTGTTCTGGGGTCACTAATTATGAGACTGTGTCTGTACCTCTCTAGTTAAGGTTGGGTTAGCACCTTCATTTTGACCATTTATTTTCAGGGCCGTAGTAAAACTCAAGTCCAAGCGACTTTTCCAAGATTAAACTTGCCAGACAATGTTAAACACTTACTGCCTATTAACCTCCCCTGTAAAAAGTCCTTACTTCTTAAATGTTGGTGTAATGCTTTTTAGCAATGGTGAGAACTTTGTATCATTCATTCTTTCCAGGTATTGATAACCTGGCACCTGGGCAGCTGAGTGATGTGGTGGATAAAACACTAGCCTTGGAATTGGAAGGATGGGAGCTGGAATCCAACCTCAGACATTTAACTTTTACTAGCTTGGTGACCTGGGGCAAATCACTTGACCCTGATTGCCATGCATTCAGAGTCATCTCAGTCATCCTGACTCTGAAGGAGAAAGCAAGGCTGGTGACATAGTACAGTCCCCCCTCACTCAAATCCAATACTTGTGCTTGCCATGGCATCACCTCCCTTATGCCATGGTCTTCTTCAAAAATGAAGGACAAACATTATTATTATAACTTGGCACCTATCAATTTTTAAAAACATGTATAACTGTAATAAACTGATAAACCAATACTTTCAATATAATTCTCTCATTTTGTAATATTAGGATTTTTATTTTATGTATTTATAACATGATTCTGAGACAGGATCCACAAGCTATACCAGAATGCTAAAGTGGACTAGAACATAGAAAGGATGAAGAATCCCTGATTCATTCACTCATTCCTTCATTGCTTCACTCATTGCTTCCCTTAAAAGACCATCAGAAAATTGATACATGTAACATGTTTGGGTTTCCCCCCCTATATTCTCTCTCCCAATCTGCTCTGTCTCTCAAAAGGAATGCTTCAAAACATAAAGTCTGGGGAGTGCTTAATCCTAAGGCTCTTTGGTCCAAGGAGATTTCAAACTTTTTTAGTAAGTGTAGCTTATGGAGGATCAAGGTTTTTGTAATGTCACTCATTGCTTCTTTTGACTGTCATAAGCACTTCTTGTCATGTTTTCCTAGCCCCTTTCACAGCTAAGCTCAAATTCCAACTGCCCACATAATGTTTATTTTGATGATACCCTTTTTTTTGCTTTAAACATTTGCTAGGCATGGATAAAATGGCATGAATGAAAGAACTCCTGTCCTCAAAGTGCTTACACTCTATGAAGGGAATGATATAAATGTGTATTATAACAAATCCATTACATATATAAATATACATATATTTGAAGGTATACACTATATTCAAAATGGACATATAAATTATATAAACTAATTTTATAAATTATATATACAAATTTGTATTTATTAATATAAATTATATAAACATATATATATAAACTGTACATTAAATAAAATAATTTGTATACATTTTGTATTTATTCATTTATTTATCTGTGTAAATAGGATAAAATCCATTCATTCCTAAGAGTCATGCTTTTTTTTTTTTGCAGGGAGGGCAAAGAGAATTAGGAATTTTAAGTTCTTTGATGAAGTAAATTCTTGGGTAAAGAAATTTCCTTAGTCATTGCAGATCTGTATCCATGTGGTTCTGGGCAAATCACTCTACTTCTCTGTGTCTTCTTTTCCTCATTTGTAAAGATGGGGGTATTGACAGTCACACTCCTGCTTCACAGATGTTAGCAAGGAAAAAAAAAAACATTTTTAAACCTTAAGGTACAATCCAGATGTAAGAGGTAATTAATAAGTATGAGAAAAAACCAACAGCAACACAAAGCAACCACCTTTAACAATGGTGGCTATTTCCAGTAAACTCCATTTCCTTCTGGCAGTGCAAATGCTTGCCAGGAGTCTAATTGCCTTGTAAAAACTTAATTGTCCTCACACCATAAATAATCAATATCAGTCAGTGTAGTAAATGACTCCTGGCGATGAGCAGGCAAGATTTCTTATATCCTATCAGTTCAATTTAACTTACAATGTACATTAGAATAAGCACCATGGAGAGGGAAGCGAGCTTGGGTTTTGGTTTCAGGAAGACATGGGTTCAAATTTGCCTCTGATACATTCAGGGCTCTATGTCTCTAACTCATCTCAACAACTGTGAGATGCATAGAAGATGCCAACCTATAGTGGGAGTGGGAGAGAGAGAGAGAGAGAGAGAGAGAGAGAGAGAGAGAGAGAGAAGAAAATCAGGAAGACATGAAGGCAGGAAGGGAGGGGGGGAAAAGAGAAAGGAAGAGAAAGAAGAAAATGAAGAGGAAAGAGAAAGGAGAAAAGGAAGGAGAATGAGGAGGAGGAGAGAAGGAGGGAGGAAGGAAGACACATCTATGATTTCCAACAAAAGAAGAAGCTGGTGAATTCACTTGACCTTAGGACTTCTGAGCTGCAATGGACAGATAATATTTGTAAAGGACTTCACAAACCTCAGAGTGCTCCATAAATACTAGCTGCTCTTATTGGGGAAGTCACATAAGGTCTCTGATGTTCAGTTTCCATCTAAGTAAAATGAAAAACTTGGATCAGATGGCCTTCAAGGTCCCATCTATCTCCAGATCTATAGGCCTATGACCTAAGTAAGGCAAGAAAATACAAAGGAAGCTTTATAAGGTAGTTGAACTATAGGGTCAGGAGATAGCGGTAGTAGTGGGATTCAGTCAGTTCACACCAGTTCAACAGAATCAATACCTAATTTTATGGTGAGTTCAGTGAACTGGTTGTGAAAATGGCATTTGTCATCAGGGCCCTCCCTAAGGTGGGTGCCTGGGCAGTTGCCCAATGTGGACATCACAAATTTCCATTCCTTACTCTTTTGTAACGATCATCTGGGCAAACTATATTTCCAAGCACCTTTAGTTAAGTTCATTCTGTCCAGAGATGAAAAAAAAAGGTGGAACTATGCTTATAATATTTATGTATTCATTTCTTAAAACTCATTACACCTTTGAAGAAATACTAGATTTTAATTCCCTCATTTTTGTTACTTCAGTAAACAAACATATAACATAAAGAGAAAAAGTGCTAAACAAGCAGGGGATGTCATTTGTTTCCACTTTGTGACATACCCCAAATTCCCCTGAGATAACATGAGTGTGCTGGTGTTCCCTGAACTGTAAAACCAATAGGAAACTGGGATATAAGGAACCAATAGAAATATATATATATTTAAAGGATTATCTTGTCAACCATTTCAAAGAAAAATAACGGTTAGAATAGGTAGAATGAGTTTGGTTCTGCATATGTTCTAACATTGGCAGCTGTGGTCACATGGCTGCTTTCACTCCATAAGGATATGTTTGCTTCTTGTGAGTAATATAACATACAAAATCTAATTTTGTGTGCCCCTTTTACTGTTCTTATTGAGAATGAAAGGCATGAAATATTAAACTACCTTTCAGTATATCTTTTTATATACTTAAAATGGTCATCAGGACAAGGAACCAAGTCTTAATTTATTTAAATCCCACCACTGGACAGTGGGTATGGGGGAAGTCATTCTGGGTGGGGGGGGTAGCAATGTTTACAAAGATGTCTGGGCTATAATAATAAGGTTGAACAGTGGGCATCAAAGTGACTAGAATGGTTGTTTAAAAGAGGGATAGGAGATGAGACCTGTAAGATCAACTTGAGGGGAGGATGAAATTTATGCTGCTGATAATATGTAGACACTTAAGGTTTCTTAACAGTCCAGTGATACCTATAAAATAAGGCACTTTGGCAAGATTAACCTCAAGGTAATACTTAGCATTTGTTGGAGGAGAAAAAGGGAAGAAAGGGAGCGGCAGAATCAAGAGGGAAGAATGAAGGCAGGGACTCACTTGAACTCTCCCCCGACCCCCACACAATAACTTTAAATAATGACTAAACATATTTTAGAGCAGCAGAACCCATAAATGGTGGAGTGAAACAATTTTCCAGCCCAAGACAACTTAAAAGGCTGCCAGAAAAGATATGTCACACCTAGGTGAGATAGGAACAGAGTCTAGCTCAGGTGATGCCAGTGTAGCCCCAGCCCCAGTGCAGCCCCAGCCCCAATACAGCCCCATCGCCGATGCAGCCCCAGCCCCAGTGCAACCCTAGCCAACCAGGAGCAGATCCTGGGAGCCACTGAATCATCAGGGCCATCAGCTACTTCCAGATCTCTCAGTCCACAGACTGCAAGTGGGCAAAACTATTGTCAAAAAAGGAAATTACTGGGGGCCTTTTTGCTATTATTAAGTCAGGACTGGATGGCTTTGCCCATAATTGGATCCTGGGAGGCAGTTCCAGGGTGAGGAGTAGCACTAGCTACAGAGCTCACAGTTCCAGGAAGAAAAGAGTCCTTGTGGTCACTCAAACACCAGAGCACAGATGAGAACAATAAATAGCTCTTACAGCTCATACCACCTTGGAAGTACTGAAAACTTGCAGGTCCCTAGAAGTATCTCTGAAAACAGTTACAAAAGCTCCTTAAGTTTGGGACAGTGTGCCTTCCACCCTGGAAACAGAACCCTACGTTAACAGAGTTTAAAGTCAAATAATAGTCTGGGGAAAAGAGCAAAAAAGAAAAAAAAACTCTGACCCTAGAAAGGTACTATGGTGACAAGAAAGATGAAAATATACACTTGGAAGATTACAAAGTCAAAGCTCCTACATCCAAAGCCTCCAAGAAAAATATGTATTGGTCTCAGGCCATAGAAGAGCTTAAGAAGGATTTTGAAAATATAGTAAGAGAGGTAGAGGAAAAAAAATGGGAAGAGAAATTAGAATGATGGAAGAAAGAGGTTAGAAGAAGGGAGGCAGGCTTATAAGGTCTAGCTGAGTGATTGATAATCAAGCTCAGATCAGACTTTAGAGAGGCCTACATGTTTAGACTGCACAGTCATGGATTGTGAGATTTAGAGATTGTGAGTTTTAGGTTTTGGGGAAGAATCCTCAGAGATCATTCAGTGCAACCCTCATAATTTTAAAGTCAAGGAAACAGACTCCAAGAAGGAAAGTCAAGGGAATTCATCAATTTATCATTTTTAAGCAATGACTAGGAACTGGGGAGACAAAGGCAAAAGACAATGCCTTGGAAGAACTGCCAATCTAATGGGGGAAACAACAAACAAACAAGAATGTGCCATTAAGTTAACAAAAGAATATATAGGAGGACAGTTGGTGGTACAACAGATAGAGCACTGATCTTGGATTCAGGAGGATGAGAGTTGGAATTTGGTCTCAGATACTTGACTCTTACTAGCTGTATGACTTTGGGTGAGTCACTTAACCCTGATTACCCCATATCCAGGGCCACCTCCAGTCATTCTAAGTCATATCTGGCCACTGGACCCAGATGGCTCTGGAGGAGAAGGTGAAGTCAAAGACCTAGCAGAGCTTCCCTTCTCTCAGATATGTGCTTGTAATGGCATCATCTCCTTGATGTTGTGGCCTTCTTCAAAAAATGAAAGAAAAAAACAACAAAACAAATAGGAAATAGTACACAGTGGGATTGCACTCCCATGAAGAGGGATGAGTAAAGACTTCTTTTTTTTTTATCTGAGACTCAATGACACAGAATCATAGAACCAAAGGATGTACTCTGGAAGGGATTCCTATAGTCATTTATTCCAATGTCCTCATTTTGCAGAAAAGGAAACCGAGACCAAGAGAGGCTCAAAGTCACAAAGATTGTGTTAAAGATTCAGACCAAATACCTTTGATTTTAAAATCATTAGATGATCCACTTGGGATTCAAATGTAGTTATTCCCCTGAGTACAAATCCAGAATTGTTTTCCACTGTATCTTAGCTATCAATTCTCCCACCAACTTAAGGGAGTGAGCTCATCCATATCCCTTAGGAGATCTGGGGTTAGAGAGGAGATCCCTGAATGAAGTGAAGCATATCATCTCTGGGGTAAGCTGCTTCCTTGCCAGTGACCTCAAGCCAAATTCAGCATCCAGTTCATTAAGACTTGCTGCAGTTTAATGCAGCCCTGTGGACATCTGGGTAGCAAACCAACAACAGATTCATTTATCACATCTATTCTTCCCCTCTCTTATCAAGGCTTTGTCTTTCTTTATTGCCATTTACCCATCAGTGTTTGGGGTGTTATTTATTGCATCAGCTGTCCACGTCTTCCACGGAAATTGAGTTTTTGAGATTCTGAGATTGTGGATTGGAAACATGAAAGTCATATAATCCAAATGGAATAAAACTGGCAGAAAATGACCCTTCCCCCCTCTTCCTCTCAGCAAGAAGATGGGAGAGAGTCTTGCCAGGACAGAAGTAAAAGTAGAAATGAACTAGGATGTTGAATTTGAAAAGTGTCAAATATGAATCCTGAAATAACATAAGAGAGATAAAAGATGGCATTCAGGCAACTTTCCATATGCATTCATTAATGCTTAAGCATTTAATAAATGAAGCTCTTACCGCATGATGATCACTATGCTAAGCATTTTATAAATATTATCTTATTTGAGTCTCACAACTACTCTGGGATGTAGGTGTTCTTATCTCCATATTAAATATTAGGGAACTGAGGCATATGGAGATTAAACAACTTGCTCAGGGTCACATAGTTAGTATCTGAGGCTGAATTTGAACTCAGATCTTCATGACTTTAGGTTCAGCCCTTTATCCACTGAGTCCCCTTCCTTTGTCCTGAATGAATGAATGATTTATGCAAAAAAAATGAAGAGCATGTTTTTAGCATTTCTTATGCGTCACACAAAACTACAACAAAGACAGCTTCTGTTGTTAAGGACTGAAACTCAAACTCAGCTAAGTTAAGTGATATGACTACAGTAACACAAGTGGAAGGTCCAGATGTGAAAGAAACATTCAGGTCTATTCCAGTTCTAAGTCCAACCCTCTAGGCACCTTTTAGAGTTAATTAAATGTGTAAAAGGTTTCTGATCTCATTAATAATGTGCTGTCATTTTCATTTTTCAAGACATTGACCATTCATATAAGCATTTCAGTGCTAAAATGGAGAGAGAAATTTTTTTATACAAAAAAATGAGAGTATATAAGCTATGGCTTTTCTTATAGATGAACAGTTTGGTGACTAAAAAGTGTAGACCAAGAACTTTGCTTTAATAAATATTGCTTAAATGTCATATATATATAAAGAAACACAGATTTCAATTGGGCTATTATCACTTGGGGCTGAAAATGAATGGTGTCTTGAATATAAAAGCTTAAATCACCTTGTGAGGAATGAAGTGAACCATGAAGTGGCTTTATAGGGGAAGAAAAATAAGTTTATTTAAACATTGATTAAATGTGAGTATTAAAAAAAACCCCATAGTTTTCAATGGCATATTGGAAGAACACTTCTTAGGAACTGACAAATAGGGTACTAAAGTTCCTAAATTCATTTAATATTAAGTCAAAATAGGGTAAAATTCAAAAAATTAAAAATCATACCACTATTTGGAAAAGGAGAGCTGATTAAATAAGGACTGTTGATTTTAGAGGGGAGATCTGGTGAATTTTTGCTTCATAAGTGGAAGCAAATTCACTGATTACTCAGAGCTCTGATTTCAGCAGTTGAAAATGTTAATGAAGACATTAAAGAAGCCTTATCTGAGTGGTCAAGAATGATCTGGAGAGGGCAGCTAGGTGGTGCAGTAGATAGAGCCCCAGACATGGAGTGAGGAGGACCTGGTTCAAATTTGGCCTAAGACATTTAATATGTGACCTTGGGCAAGTCACTTAACCCCATTGCCTTGCAAAAACAAAAGCAAACTAAAAAAAAAATGAACTGAGAGTAATAATTTAACTGGGGGGGGGGGGAGAAAAGCAGCTCTGTTGAAGTTAACCTGACCTACTGACAGAAGGCTTTACCTACAAGATTCCTCAGCTGTTCAAGAAAGACTGGAACTTAGGGAGAGAGCTGGATGAGAGTTTCAGTATTATCCACTGACCTTGAATGTCACCAAGATAAAATGAGAGCTGAAGCCTCTCCAGAGTACTCATTTCAATAGAGGGAACTATAAACTGCTCTGATTTAAGAGAGAAAAGAAGGGGATAGTCAAGTTTTGTAGGAGCTAGTTTCCTATATAAGAAGAGGAAGTGAGATTGAATTTGGATGGTGTTTTATCTGGTGAGTAAAGAACTGATTGGGCTCACCTTCGTTGTCGAGAGAGAACCAGTCTGGTTTTTAATTAGAAGTCATGTTCTATCAATTTGATATTCTGACTATGCATAAAGGCAGTTTATGTAGGGATTTGTCAGTCAACAAATGTGATTCATTTATTATGAGCTAGGTACTGGGGATGCAATTCAGAAACATTTTGTTTACTGTCTTTTAAACTACAACCAAGTTATAAGATTTTTTGAGGAGATATTACTCTATTCTTACAATTTTCTCTCTAATGTTTACTTCCATTTATTCTATATGTATGTTAAATTTTCTCATTTAGGTATATACTATGTCTCCCAAAGGAAGATAAGCACCTTATGACCAAGGACTGTGTGTGTGTATGTGTGTGTGTGCGTGTGTGCGTGTGTGTGTGTGTGTGTGTTTTCTTTGAATCCATAGCCCTTAGCACAGTGCCTGGATAATAGTAAGTGCATAATAGATGCATCAATCAATAAACTTTTATTACGCATCTAGTATGTACCAATGAATTCTTGTTGACAGATTGATATCCAGATATTTCCATTTCTTTCCTTAAAGAAAATATTAATGCACAATGTACATACATGAGGTTTTGGTCTTGTATGCAAGTCTCTGGCTTCTGCCATTTCCTACTCTTGTACCATATTTTCAAAAATCTAATGTTCACTCATAAGCTCAAAACTGTGATCCTATTTTTCTGTCCATTGATCTACCATTAGTACTAGTGCAGAAAGTCCTGCACATATCTAGGGGATTTTTTATATTCAGGTTTGTTGACCAAGAATTTTTCACCCACTGGCTAGCCAGTAAATTGTGAATGATTCTTTTAGTGCTTAGCAAGACTGGTCCTCAGAAAAGAGCCATAGTCTTTGGCTAGGACCATGATGCAGAAGATTTTGACAAGACGAGGAGAAAGTTTTGGTGAGAAACCAAAAATCACAAGGGGAGGACTTTATTCATCATTTTGAGAGTTCTCTCTCCATTGAGTCTCCAGGGTCAGTTATCTCAAATTCATGCCTATGATATCAGACACCTGTTAACACAGAAACTTGACTCATCCATGATTCCTACAGTGAAACCCAGATTGTACTTTTCTTTCAAGTCATAGCTACTCATTTGTAACACAAGCTGGCAGTGGGTATTTTGGATTCCCTCCCCCTACACACCCCCATTTGATATTTATTAACTTTCTCAAGATATAGATTGTCTTTCTTTGCTAAATGTGGTTCATTGTTTCTTTCTCCCTGAAACAAAAGGCACCTTGATAAATGGATTATTTGGTTTCAATGGAATTTCTGAACAAACCCCTGTATCCTTTCTTGAAATTGCATATTGCTGGGTTGCTATTTCCTAACAGTAAAACTCTCAGTGAAGAGAGCAGGTACTTATATGTCTTTGAGAGCCCCACTGGGGATATTTTCCCTCTTTCTCTTCAAGAAAAGTCTACAATTGTTGTCAGATGCTACTCAATCAGCTTTCTAATACCACACCAATAAGTTCTATATTTAAAAATCAGCTTTGGAAAAAATACAGAATACCTCATTTACATGCACAAGCTCCCCATATATGAGATAGCTAAAAGCAGCATGGAGGAGATTTATCAGTCTACATATATATACTACCCAGAGGCAAAGCTATATAAATGAAAAGGTTTTTTTTAAGTCCGTTATTTGTATTTACCAAATTTTGCAACTCGGCAAATGCTTTTTACCATTTTCCAATGTAGATTTGTGTTTCTTTTCAGAACTCATCTAAAATAAGCCATTCAGAAAGGGAATTTTTGAAGCAAAATAAATAATATTGCTTTTTTTTAAACATAAGAACTCTTCATTGCATAGGTATTTACAATATGAAATTACAGACCAACATAACTCCATCAATACAGCAAGGAAACACAGTGTTATGATATTTTTTGGTACTTTAGAAATGGAGAAAAGGAAAAAAATAATCCAACTCAAACTTTAGGAGGAATGTAAAGAAGCTTAATGTAAGTACTAACACCAGAATTTAAATAACTGTCTTTGCTTTTTCAGTTATCATATGGTTTGAAAGCATTTAACTAGGACTATTCAGAGAATGTTGAATCCATTCATCACAGATGGTGGCATTATTTTCGATAAAACCTTACATTAATCCTCAGTCCTAATTATCTCGATTCTTGTAAATAAAAAGGAAATACCATTCCTGTCCTTTTATTCAAAAAAAATCTTTACAGTAGCTTTTTTTCGCAAGTTAAAGAAAGTTTATTTTTTATGTGATCTGCATTTTTTCCTTTCCCACTAATTAGCGATATATATATATATATATATATATATATGTATAATTTATATACATACACATACATATACACACATACTCTCTAAAGGACATTCAATCGCTTCAAGTAATTATCTTTGCTTTACTAGTTTATATCTGCATTTTTCTTTTGGTATACTAGTATGAAGGATTAAATAGAAATTATTCTCTTAATGTGAAATCTGAATGTGTAGGCAGAAAACTCTTTACTGATGATTCAGTAAAATAGAAAGAAAAAGAAATGCTCTTAAATAATTGTAATTATGATTACTTGGAGCTATGTTTTTTCATTAGTATAAAGGAGTTATTAAAACTTTCTGTGCCCAGGAGAATGGAGAGCTGGAAACAAAATAGATGCTCATTGATTATGGAAAGGCTAAACAAGCTATGGCACATGAAAATTGAGAGATAGTACTATACTATAGGGAGGTATGAATATAATGCATATAGAGAAACCTGGGAAGACTTTTTTGAATTGAACAAAAATGTAAAAAGTAGAACCAGGAATCAACTACTACAATGGTGTAAATGGAAAGAAAAAATCCCCAAACCAAAAAAATTGAAGACTGTGAAATTATAAAGACCATGTGTGGTCCTCAAAAAACTATATGAGAAGGCATCTGGCTTCCTTCTTTGCAGAGTTGGGGACCATGCTCTATTAATGCAGATCATTATAGACTCTTTGATGTGTTGCTAAGTTTTTTTGAATCATTCCCATCCAGTTCCCTATTTTTAATTCTTTGTTATACTGAATAGATCTCTGGGGGGAAGAAAGTAGACAGGAAATGTAGATGATGTAAAAACTAATAATATCAATACAAATGTTTTTTTTAAAAATGAAAGCAAGCACAAGAAAAGGCAATACTAATATATATATATATATGTATCTATAAATATATCTACACACATACACACACACATACACACACACACACACACACACACACACACATATATATATATATATATATATATATATGTATTTGTATCTATATAGTTTAAGATCAAGTAATGGGAGAAATCAGTAGCTTATATACTGAAATGTTTCCTAGAGATACAACATGAATATTTTCTTAATGAGAGATGGAATATGCTAGATTTGACAAGCACTGCAGGAAATAAAAATGAAAGCAACCATTTTGACTAAAGAGATCAAAGGTCAAAGAAAATGCTAAGTTCAAAGGAAGGATAAAAATGAGATGATGCTGGAAAGTCCAACCCGATTTTTTTTAAAGAAGTTGTTGAAACTCCTAACATGAGAAGTGGACAAAAGTTAAGATGTTGACTCTAATACAATAGGGAGATCTGTCATTTGATCTGTCATATGGAGATCTGACTGCAAAGCAGTTGGAATAATAAGAAAGTTAAAAATGCCCAGAAGTTGCTTCAGCCAGGAAACATCTCATCTCCTTGCCAAGCAGAGATAAACAGCAGCCAAAGGCAACACTGGTTTAGATTACAGGACCATTCTGCAAAATATAGAGAAGGATGGTGTAAGGCTATGAACTGTAAGCATTCAAAACAGTTGAAAGTAGTCAATGAGAAAACAAGTCTATCAAGAGTTTGGCAGGAAATCAAGCTAAAATAAATCATCTCTAAAGAATGTGTGGATGAAATTGGCAAATGAAACAAACAGATGCAAAATGGAATCAATTTTTCAGCATTTTTCTAGTTATTTATGTTTGTCATTGATGGTAAAGGAAGTACCACATTTGGACTCTACCTCTCATTACTCAATAGTCTATGTGACAGAATAGCAATGTCATTTTAAGTGATGAGTTGATAAAAATGGATAGATCTGAACAAAGTCATGCAGGTGAAATGTGTACTGGAGGATACATAATTTTAAAGACACCTGGAGTTTAATTTTCAAGTTATCTCATAGAGAATCAATTTTCAAAAGGATATAAAAGATTACAGATGGTGATTCTAACATAAGAGAGTGATCAGAGAAAGCATCCATGAAAACATATTTCTTTTCTCAAAATTATATAAACTTTATAAGAGCAATCTATGTATATACTTGAAGGGTATACTAAATAAAATCATGAGGGCACAGCAAGCTCTTGCAAATAATTTTATAATAGATTACACCTGTAGAACCAGATATCTGAGAGATTTAAGGTATATAAAAATGTCATTTTTCTATTTGTTTTTTTAACTATTTACCTTAGAAAGACAAAATGCAACTTTATACATTCTCTTCAAATATGTTATCTTCTGCTTTCTTATTTCAATGGAACTGCAATCTTATTAATGTGAATTGCCTTTCCAATCTATCCAAGTCTGTCATTATTAGATTGTTTTCTGATTCTTTTTTTTTTGGCAGTAAGAATGAATTGGGAGGGAGGGAAGGTGATAGAACATGAGTCACACTGCTAATAAGGAAATTCTACCAACCAATGTGGTTCAGCAATTCATCTACACCTTGTACTTTTATAGAATTGCCTGGATGTTGAGAGGTTTTATGACTTTCACATAGTCTCACAACTATTATGTGTTCTTAGTGGGATTTGAATACATGTCCTCTGTACTTCAGACCAACTCTTTATCCATGGTACTTGGCAATGTCCTCCAATAAATATTACATAAGGCATTCCCTCATCCCCTAACACATTGAGGGGATTTCTCTGGGCTTTTTTGGTCTTATTTAAGTATCAAGGCATCAGACATTTTACCATTTTACTCAATCCTGATGTATAACCTATCCCATTCTTTTTCAAACATATATATCTTTTTTGGCTGATTGGGTAGTTTTTGTCCTCCATTATTTAAGAAGACCAAAACGACTTCACTTTGAGACAAATGACATGTGTGTGTCCAATTGTGGCTGATTAGACCAATATGACCTTAGAATGCTCTACCACAGGTAGGGCACAAATAGTCCACCTAGGGTGGATACTCTAAACTTGTCGCATTTCCTTTGAGCTGCTTCAATTCTGCCTTGCTCAAAGAGTGCAGCCCCCTCACTGATGAGGACTATGCCATGCTGGGCAGTCCTGTGCCAGCATTTCCCATGCTGCACAATCAATTCTAATGTTCTTTTTTAGGTTTTTGCAAGGCAAACGGGGTTAAGTGACTTGTCCAAATCCACACAGCTAGGTAATTATTTTAGTGTCTGACACTGGATTTGCACCCAGATACTCCCGACTCCAGGGCCGGTTCTTTATCCACTGCACCACCTAGCCGCCCCTGTTCTAATGTTCTTAAGAGAGACATTCAGCGTATTTCAGTATCTTTGCTGATATTTTTCATGCTTCTGTTTGTGGGCAATTCACCTCCAGTAAACATACACTAAATTATACATCTCTCCATTTCCCTTGGAGTAGATTCCATTTACTGGATATATTCAATTATCAAAACAGCCCAGAAACACTATAGATGGACAGAGTTCTGAACCCAGAATTGAATCAGGAAGAAATTTAATCTTGGCCTGAAAAGGCTTCATGAATCCCTAGCGTGGAATAGAAACCAAAAGGTTAATAATATCTAGGTTTGTATTAAGGAAGACAACCTCTGGAGAGATTGGATAACATTGGGACATTCCAAATGTTTCTAATAACCAAGAATAGGAAAGCCAAGAATAGTCCAATATTAATCCTGAGTTTAAGGAGTACAGATTTCAAAAGTTTCAAAGAAAGGATAGTTATGATGAAAATTCTTCTGGGGATTCAAACCAGGAGGGATTCCATAAGCATACTGTATAAGGAAAGAAAAGATTGTTTCATTTAGTCATTCCAGTTCTTTGAGGTTTTCTTGGGAAAGATATGAGTGATTTGCCATTTCCTTCTCCAGCAAAGGAAAGATTAATGAATAATTATTTTTTAAATAAGATTCAGTGATTACAAAGAGATAGCAAACTTCAGAAGTTATGAAGATGACATGGCAGACTAAATGTATTTCCTTTTTCTTATAACTGGTAAATTAGAAGATGGTTTCCATTTTAACACTGATTGGGATAAAAGTAAACAGAACATGCTTTTCAAATTTCCAGATTCTACAAACCCGGAAGGGACACTAAGTGACATTCAAAAAGCTCTTGACAGATCAGAACACTGGCTAGAACAAATTAATAACAGAAAACTTAATAATAATAAATATAAATTCTCATATTTGGGTTAAAAATTCATAGGTGCAAACAAATAGCTGTTCACTTGAAAGAGGTCTAGTAATTTTAATGGACTGAAAAGTCAACATGAAGAAGCAGTGTGAAATAGAACTGAAAAGGCTGATTTTTAGGTAGAGACAAGTAGATTATCTAGGTACAGACAAAACATCCAGGAATACACATGCGTATAGCTCTACTGTCTTTAATCTTTAATCTGGTGATTTTCATTTACTTCTGGGTGCCATATTTTAGGAAAGGCTCTGACAAATCAGGGGGTATATAGACTAAGAACAATAGCATGATCAGAGAATTCAGATTTGGTGCTGAATCTTGAGAAACCACTAAATCCAACTATCAGATTTTTATAGATGAGTAAATTGAGTCAGGGAAAGGGACAAAGGTCTGGTGGCAAATTAAGAATGCAGATATTCTTGACTTGAAGTCTTATGTCCTCTTCCTGACATCATGTTGCTAATAAAGAGTCTCATGTCTGCCAAGTGGACTGATTTCAGGAACTAAGCAATTTAGCCTTGAAAACAGAAGACTCGACTCAGGGGGACAGGATGTATTTTTAGAGACAGCAAATGGAAGAGATTAGATACTATTCACTTCCACAGCACCATGCACATAGTAAGAAATCAATTTGCCCATATATTCAGTTCTAATCTCTCTTTGAGACTCAAACTATTCACTGATGATGCTTACCTATTTATGTCCAAAATTAGGACTTCATATATTTTCCTCAAAATTCTGCTTCTAATATCTACCATTTTGTGAAGGTACTACAGTCCTTCCAGTCACCTAAGTACATCCTCCTTACCATCTCTCATCTAATGAGTTGTCAAGTCTATTAAATTCTATCTTCAAAACATCTCTTGAATTTAGCCACTTCCATTCACTTAAACAGATACCAAGAGTAGCTTCCTTATTGGTCTCCTTGATTCTAGACTCTTCTTAGTAGACAAGTTTGAGCAATCATTTATTTTACTCTTTATGACCCCATTTGGGATTATCTTGTCAGATATACTAGAGTGGTTTTCCATTTCTTTCTTTAGATTATTTTGCAGATGAGGAAACCAAGGTACACAAGGTTAAGATTCTTTTATCAAAGCCCGAAACCTTCTGTGGTGCCTGTTGCCATCACAATAAAATAAAAATTTCTAAAATTTAAAGTCCTTTAAAATCTGAATGCGACAACAATAACAATGATAACAATTAACTATTGTTGTCACAAAATTGTTGCCACAATATTACCATACTGCTATTCTGCCCTATATTGCTAATATGGGATGGATCCATATCCTAAATTTCAAGGATTCCTACAGCATCCAAACTGAGACCAAAAGTTATTTTTACTAGATCCATCATGGAGTAATGATGGTTCTGGGAAAGGCAGTGAGAAGGGTGTCTTTTTACCATAGTCCTTTCAGCATAATCAACATAATGGGCAGATCATGCCATCATTCATTTGATGTCATGATCATGTTATTCCATGTTGGTGTTTTGCATTTCACCCATACTGCTCTCATAAATGTTCTCTAGCTGAACATGATGTTTCCCATCTCTGTATTTGTACAGTTGCTCTCCATTCCTAGAATGTGCTCCTAACCTCTGCTCAGCACTGTTTGATGTTGTTTAGTTGTTCCATCAAGTCCAACTCTTCATGAACCGCATGAACCATGGCTTTCATGGGATTTTCTTGGCAAAGATACTAGGGTGATTTGCCATTTGCTTCCCCAGTGCATTAAGGCAATCAGAAGTTAAGTGACCTGTCCATGATTATACAGTTAGTAAATGTCTGAGGCTGGATTTGAATTCAGGTCTTCTTGACTCCAGTCTTAATGCTTTATTCACTGAACCACCAAATATTACTTAGCATTGCGAACATTTTTGAAGTTCATGTCAAGTTTCACCCCCTAAAGAGCAGTCCTGAACCCTCCAAGTAATATATTAACCTTCACAATATTACTTTATATTTACCTACATGTGTATATGTCATATCTTCCCTGGAAGAAAGAAAACTACTTGAGGGCAAGGAGTGCTTCATTTTTTGTCATTATATCTTAGGATCTAACACATAGTACAATATAATATTTGTTTACTGTTAACTTGAATAACTAATATTAAATCTAGTCAAACTCAAGTTCCTAGAAACCTAGGATGACTTTAAGTTACTATTAATTTTTGAATTATCCATTTTCTTCTAACAACTATTTCAGAAAATCTTTCTAAACCATGTAATTATACTTTTCTTCCTAAAAACCTGATATGAAGGGGCAGCTAGGTAGCACAGTGGATAAAGCACCGGCCCTGGAGTCAGGAGGACCTGGGTTCAAATCCAGTCTCAGACACTTAATCATTACCTAGCTGTGTGGCCTTGGGCAAGCCACTTAACCCCATTTGCCTTACAAAAAAAACCAACTAAAAAAAACCTGATATGAGGGTATACCAGTTTAGACTTCAACAACAATGAAGATCACAAGTGGAAGAGATATTGAATTGAAATAGAAAAAGACATTTATGATGCAGAAAAAGACTGAGACTTGAGTACATCAGGAGGACTTCAAGACTATGAACTTGGTCCAGGACTCATAGCACTTCATTATCTTTGAGCCAACCCACTCAATAGGAATCTGGGAAGGGTTGAGCTGAGCACCATAAGTAATGATGGAGGAAAGTCACCTTGAAACTGAGAAGAATTGTAAAACAGAAGAAGTTGCATCTCTTCCACCCCTAGGTGATGAGCCTCAGAGTTTTGATTTTAGGAGAGTTAAATAAGAAAAGCATCTGTCAATCTGTCCTTATTGAAAAAGAGCACTGTTAACATTACAGCTGCAAAAGTGTCCCAATACCCAGTCTATCCTGAACCTGAAGGTGGTGAAGACTCTGTCCATCAAAGATTAAACTAAGAAAGTCCAGACATAACAGACTGTCACAGGCATTGGATGCTGAAGAGCCTTCTTGGCCCAGTTCAGCAAGTGAGTGATTTATTGGACCTAACATGAATGCACCCGTCGAGCAACATCTCAGGCTAGGGAGGCATCTTGGGAGGCAGATCTGCCACCAAGTGACTTTCTTAACATAACCTAGCAGGGGGATAATCCTTTCAGATGAGAGACTGTGTCTTGTCAGGAGACAGTCCAGTTCCTTCACTTCAGAGGGATTTGCCCTGATGTTATATCTCAACAAAGAGAATTCATGACAATTTGAAGAGAATTTATGAGAATGTCCATGAAAGGATAAGAGGTCCAGTGTCAGTTTTGAGTAGCCTTGGCTATGTATGTTCCCCAAAATATTTACCTACAACTGCCCATACTCAACTTTAACCCCATGGACTCTTAATGTTAATGGGAGAATGCATCCACGTTTACAAGAAATGCTTTGTAATTATTCTTCTTATTATGACATTTGTGTACTTTTTCTAAAAAGCTAAGTGAGCCTACTGGCTGAATATTAAGGGGAAGCACACAGATAGGGGGGAGCTACAGAATTAGGTAGTGAGGTACCCACAGGATTACACCCTTACATCAGTGAGAGTAGTAGCAGCCTTCCCTCTGGGGACCTGAGCTGCCAGGACTACTGTAAGTGGGAGTATTAAACTACAACTTAGTGATCACAACCTAACATTTAGCTAGTATAAACGTAGTAGATGACCATTTGTTTATTGATTGATAATTAAGTTTTTCCCTACAGGTAAAAGTCAGGATCATCATTATGATGTTTTTCCTTCATTCTCAAAAAAGACCATGACGTCAGGGTAGGTGATGACATGACAAGCACATGGATTGGATTGGAGTGAGGGGGTGCTGTGCTGAGTCACCAGCCTCACTATCTCCTCCAGAGCCATCTGGGTCCAGTGTCTAGATGTGAATCAGGAAGCTTGGAGATGACCCTGGATGTGAGATAGGCAGTGACTTGCCCAAGGTCACACAGCTAGTAAGAGTCAAGTGTCTGGGACCAGATTTGAATTCCCATCTTCTTGACTCTAAAGCCAGTGGTCTCTCCACTGTGCCAACCCAACACAGAAAATGGTTCAGATTGCTAAGCTATCCAGACACATAAAGGTAAGAAAAATATAAAAGTCTGAACAGAGAATGCCAGAGCTAGGGGAAAGACATTATAACTGAGAATTCCAGAACTGAAAGGGATCTTAAGACAGTAGAGGGGATCTTAAGACAGAATCTAGAAGGTCAGAACCAGGAGGGACTTCCAATATTATTAGCATAATTGCCATTTTTGCAAATGGGGAAACTAAGTTCAGTAGAGGCCAGTACCATCATTTTCAAAATAGAGATAATAATTTGAACTTTCTTCCTTGATCACACTGAGGTCTTGTGAAGATCAACTGAAACAATACAAATGAATATACTTCGCAAAATAGAAAGCAATAAATTCAAAGCAAAGATTTCTTTTTCTTTTGTGGGAAGAGGGAATAGAGATTCTTGCTGTTATTAATTTGGAGGAAATGGAGGGAAAAAGCCTTCTGAAGGAGGGATAATCCTGAGGGCTCCACTTCAGAAGAGCCCAGATTTAGATGTCAGTCCAAACTGGGATGGGGAGGGGGGTGTGACACATGTTTCCTCTAAACCTATGTTTGATGGTAAATCAGAGCCGTCTCAAGCCAGGAATCTTGACGAGGAGTGTTGGGTTTCTACTATGCCTCCAGCAAACTCAGGAGGGGCAGGCCCAATCCCTGAGACCAGGCTCTGGTAACTGAAGGTAGAGATTCAACTCTGACCCTCTTGGCAACACACCAAAGGAACCAGCTCTCCCTGATGTGGGACTGGTTCACATTATCAGCTCATTATTAACATACATCATAGCCAGATCCCTTACACTCTAACACTGAGCTAACAGGAAACTGTGGGAGAGGGAAAGAGTTTTGATTTTCATGCAATTCGAGGGGTGGGCATGATAGGGCAAGGGTTGCTGTTAATTAGAACCAGACAGGCAGTCTGGGTCACAGGGTACTTTCCCACCTCCTTCCGAGCTTAACAGAATCCCAGAGGCATCCTGTGGAGGAGACTCCAAGAGAGATAATACAACTATTTTCGTCCAAGTAGATAAGAAGAGCCTGGAGCTGGTAGGAGGGGGAATGGGGGAGAAAGGACAAGAAATCTGAAATTTGGGGATTACTTTTAAGCTAGTTTTGTGACCTGGGATAAGTCTCTCAATTTTTCTGGGCCTCTATTTTACCCCACATTTTTCAATCACAAGGCTATTTACATGTATAAAATAATAGATGCAAAAGCATTCTGAAAATATAACAGAGAAGTATGTCATTACTACCAAATTCAGATAAGACAGGTCTTTGGATCCCTTAGAGACAGAAACTTGGTAGCATCAAATTTATCTAAAATTCCCTTCATCTTTTAAACTTTGGTGTGCACAAGGTAAGATATAACTCTTTGATGTTTGCAGAAGAAAGGAAGAAAGGAAAGAATGGAAGGAAGAAAGAAGGGAGGATGTATATAGGTCACTTCAGTTCCATTCCCATTGCCACCACTGCTAATGTGCATAGAAACTTTGATGTACTCTTTTCCCTTCCTTCCTTCCTTCCTTCCTTCCTTCCTTCCTTCCTTCCTTTTCCCCTTCCTTCCCTTTTCTTTATCTTCCCTTCTCATTCTCTTCCCTTCCTCCATTCTTTCCTCCCTTCCTTCTTCATTCCATTTATCCTTCTTTATTTTCTTCCTTTCTTCTATCTATCTATCTATCTATCTATCTATCTATCTATCTATCTATCTATCTATCTATCTATGCAATCTATGGATCTTTCTTCAAGGGTAGAGCTAGGAAGCAAGGTGACTAATTAGGAAGTTAATGCTATTGTCTAGGAAGGAGGTGATGATGCTCTGAACTAGATGGTAACTGTGGGTAGATAGAAGGATGAGTTATAAGAGATGTTATAAATGTAGAATTGTTAAGACCTTACAGATAAATAGATATGAAAGGGAAGGAGAATGAATGGCTAAAACTGACTTCAGGGTTGTAAACCTAGGTGATCAGAAGGATTATGATAGCCTCCAAAAAAGGCAAGAGAGTTTAGAGGATGAATGAGTATAGAGACATATGGACTTAGTGCTTTTGAGATGCTTATGTGGTAGCTAGATGGCATGGTGGATAGAGTGTTAAACCTGGAATCAGGAAGACTCATCTTCCTGGGTTCAAATCTGACCTCAGACACTTACTAGCTGTGTGATCCTTGACATATTAATTAACCCTGTGTGCCCAAAGTTTCCTCATCTGTAAAATTAGCCAAAGAAAGAAATGGCAGACCAATTCAATGTCCGAGAACACCCCAAATGGGTTCACAAAAAAGTCAAACAAGACTGAAACAACCGAACAACTACAATAACATTGGACAGATAATTTGGAAATTCCATTAAGCAATTGGCAATGAAAGACTGCAAGAAAGGGAGCAGAACTGGGTCTGTAGATATAGGATTCATTTGCTCAGAGATTAAAGTTAATTGTGGAGACAGAGGATACAGGAGGAATTGAAGGACACAAAAAAAGGGCTTATCTTTGGCAAGAAGAAGGGACTTTTTATATCAGCGATTAAAACAAAAGAGCGAATGAACAGGAAATGAAGCAAGGGTTTGACATATGGGCTAGGAGAGAAGAAAAGAGTCATGATGGTTTCTATTTCTATATTTTCACTAAAGTGAGAGTGAATGTCCTCTGTCTAGCCCCTAGGGGAGGGTGAAGAGGTAGATATCATTTATCTCAAGCTGGAATGAGCCTTCAAGATTCTCCAATTTAACCTTCTCATTTTACAGACAAAAAAGTGAAACTCAGGGAAGTTATATGGTATTTATTTTGCTGAAAGTCACTTAGGTGGTAGCAAATGACAGAACCGGCATCTGATTTCATATCTGTCCTTCCTTCTATGGACTCTGGATACAGGTGCAGAGTAATGAAAGTTTGGAACAGTCCCTTGTAGCATGGAAGAAAGTATAAAGAGGTTCCATTGCAATGCATCCATGAGTCAAGGCAGATAGAGACATATATTCAAAAGGATGTTGGTTCAAACCTTTTCTCAGACACTCACTAGTGATGAGAACTTGATCAGGTCTTTAACCATTTTTGTTTCTGACTTTCTTAGTCTATAACATCAAAATATTGCACTCAAATGGTCTCTATTATTATGATCCTATCATTTTCCTCTCCAGCATCTAAGATATTTATAGGCATCTGATAAATACTCTAGCAAATATTTAATGAATTGGAAAAATTAGTCTACTCCCTTCACCTTCTCCAAAAGATGTGAAATAGTACCATAGTCAACATTGATTGATATGTAGGAGAATTGGCTTCTTTTAAGTAATTACATTGCTGGGTGATAGAAGGAGGGTTAGCAAATTATTTATACCAGAAGAGTCTTTTTGTTTGTTTGTTTTCATATCAAGTCAAGGGTCTAATATATCACAGTTCTCTGGTTGTCTTGGAAATATCAGGGAATAGCTAAGGCATGGGGAATACCCACATCTAAAAGGTTCTCACATTCCATAAGAATAAAGGTAGTACATAAATGCATATGTTTTAAAAAGCATTTATTAAAAATTGTTCTTCCTTTGAGTTAAGCAGAAAGGACACAAACACAAAATGGGAGATGGCTCCTGCCATCTGATGACTCCTAACCTGTCTCTCAATGGACTAATCATCAGTGTGGCCTTTCCTCTCATACCTTCCACGTTTCAGCTTCACAACAATCATCAATGTGACATGATTAGCAAGAGTGTTAATGCTAGGACAATGTCAGCTTGCTATCCTGGGGTCTATGCTGTTCCACTGTTAGTACACTTTCCCAAGTTCAAACTCACTGCAGAGGTGACTTCTAAGCCACAAAGACCTGCATTCCAATACCATTCATCACACATTCTCACTGTGAGATTCTAAAGGCACTAACAATGCTCTCAGGACATGTTGCTGAGATGTTCAAATGGAGTTTCAATGGCTAGAATTTCCCTAGTTCAGTGTAATGAGAGGCTCACTCTCTATAGTTATATATATATATATATATATATATATATATATATATATGTGTATATATACATATATATATGTATATGTATGTATATATATACATACACACACAGATATATATATATATATATATATATAAAAATATATATATATGAATATGGTTAGTACAATGAATAGAGCTCTGCAATCAGGAAGACTCATGTCTCTGAGTTAAATTTCAGCCTCAGACATTTACTAGTTGTATGACCATTGGGAAAATCATTTAAAACTCAGTTTTCTTATCTATTTGAAAAATCAACTGGAGAAGGAAATGGCAAACCACTCCAGTATCCTTGCTAAGACAACCTCAAATAGAATCTCAGATAACTGGACATGTCTGAAAAATATCAAAATATGGGCCTGGGTTGGATTCAATATCTCTCTGTCTATAGTTCCCCTCTCTGGTCATCTTATCACCTCAATTTCCACAAGAGTTTTTGAACATAACTACAGGAAGCAAGGAAGAAATTGTTTTGCTCACATAGAGCTAAATTTATACACATATATCCACATACATATATACATACATTTTACATATATATATTTATATAAAATTCTGAGTTGCCTCTTTGAGGGAACTAAAGGTTTGTTTGGGCAGCTGCTGCTGCTTTCATGCAGCCACCATGTGAAAATTAGTCAGTTAAAAAGTGAAAATAGGATCTTCTATGTTACTGTAAAGGATAGTGTCAAAGCCAGAGCAGTAGTGACAAAATGCCAAAAACAAAATCCAAACTAGAAGTGATGAATAATATGCATCTTCTTGTCTTAGAATCATTTTCCCTTTTTGGGTCACTTTCCATAAATTTAAAATATGTGAGTGTGTGTGTATTTATCACACACATATATAAAATTTCTTAGTTCTTTTCTAGCTAAATATGTATGATCCTAAATTTGATTACATACAATAATTATAATAATAAATAATTTTGAAGCCTGAAGAAACTGAGGCTGAGAATGTTTAAGTTATTTGTCTAGGAAGTTTGATTCAAATCAAATTCTGCCTCTGGTTCCAGATCGCTATTCATTTCAAGAATAACTTTTACCTTTTATGAGTGGATTACTAAACCCTTTCGCAATCATTTTAGGCTCTATCTGATTCTGTATCCCATTAGTTAATGGAACAATCTTTCATAGATTTTCTGAGGCCTCCACCTTTTTAGTATTGTGACACAATGCTCAAAACAGAGTGACCCACCCCCCAATAAAGGAGAATTTTCCTTCAACCTGGATCCAAGGGGAAAAATACTCCAAATTAGCATTATAGCTTTAGAGTTGCAAGGAACCTTAGAAATCAACTATATTCATAATCTCTGCTTACTGAAGAAGAACCTGAGGCAAACAGAGATGCTCAAAGTCACACCTAGTAAGTATCAACAATCATTTTTGGCAAGGTTTTTAATGTCACATTTTTTCTCCCTCTCTCCCTTCCTTCCCTCCTCCCTCCCCTGACAGAAGGCAATCTAATATAGGTGAAACATATATAACCATATATAAATTAAGATCTATCTTAATCATGTTGTGCAAGAAGAATGAAATCAAAAGGAGGAAAACATTGGAGAGAAAAAACCTAACATAAAATAATTAAAAAAAAATTCAAGATAGAAAGCTTTTAAACTCCATAGATCCTTCTATGGATACAGATGACTTTTTCCATCACAAGTCTTTGAGAATTGTCCTTGATTACTGTACTGCCGAAATGAATAAGTTCATCAAAGCTGATCACCAACCAATGTTGCTCCAGGCTAGTAAGTATCAGAGGAAGGATTTGAATCCAGGTTTTCCTGACTCTAATTCCACTGTTTTTTTTGTGGGAAGTGATGAACACTTTTCAGCACAGCCTGGTGCTCCATGTATAAGGAGAAGGTCAAGTGGTCCAGTGGAAAGAGCACAAGACCAAATTCAAAAGCAATGAATTCCTAGATCTTCCCACTTAAAACTAGATGACTTTACTCCTCTGGGATTCAGGCCCTTCACTTACAAACTTCTGATGATACTTGCCAGTTCTATCTCACAGGCGTATTAATGTATCTTGGGTCAATTTAGCCAATTTCTCTCCATCTCTGGGAGATGCAGCTTGATTGATTCCTATCTTTGGTTTTCAAAGCACTCTACAATAGGTCCTACTTACCTCAAGGACTTGTCAATTTATGAATGCTTGAAGGTAATAGCTGAAAGAAACCCAAGGAACATCTTGTCCAGACTTTCATTTAATAGAACACACTGAGATTCCATAGGTCATATAGCAAAATAATCAGAGAGCCAGACTTCCCAACTCTTAATGCTCTTTAGAAACATTGCTTGGGATGATAATATCTTCTCTGTCTATGTTAAGAGGCTGCTGTGAGGATCAAATTAGATAATGGATGTGAATGGACTTGGTTAAGTTTACGAAATCATTACTGTTCTTAAATCAGCTATTCAAGAGATAGCTGTTGTCTTGAATGGGCCAGCTGCTTTGCATTAACTTGGGCCCTTGCAAAAAGAGAGCACTTAAAAGTCCTTAAGGAAAATTCATTTTTCCTGGCAGAGGAAGAGATCATGGTTGTAATATTTCCTTTTGCCCTGGAGTAACAGGTCTGTTTGTACTCTCTGTGCAGAGAGAAACAGGTCACTCTCAGAGATGGAACAGGAGGATTAAAAGGTCCATTTTCAGGATTAGCCACCAGAGGGCGATCTTTAAGACACACTCAGTACAAAGTTCATTTTTCTCCTGAGCCAAAGAAAACATTTTTGGCCTTTTAACCTTAAATCAGTGATTCCCCAAATGAGGGAAAAATGTCTGGTTTCTTAACTCCTCTTCTCATTCTGAAAAGTATCGTAATCACACACAGATACACAAGAAAACAGCTATTATTTATTTATTCATTGATCTATTTAGATTTTAATCCATTTGTTAAGTGCTTACTCTGTCCTAGGCAACATGCTAGATACTGAGGATGAACAATAAAGGAGAAAAAAGTTCCAGACCTCAAGAAACTTGAGTTGCTTTTAATAATATGCCTTTTTAAAATTTTGATTAAAATTTATTTAATATAAGGAGTTTGCTGAGAATTTCATGCTAGAATAGCTAGCATGGAAATAATGATAATAATGATAATAGCAATGATGATAATGATGGAAACTAAAGGTTAGATTTCAATGTCATTTTCAGGTTTTCAAACTGCACTGTTCACAGTAATCTTATTAGGGAGGCAGACCATATTTTGCAATTTGCAAAAGAAAACTGAGGCTCACAGAAACTGACTGTACTTGAGGAGATGCTCTACTTTCCCCCTACTCTAAGAAAAAACTGTCATAATCTAGACAGTGTTGGTCCCCAGGCTCAAGAAGAGGCTAAATGGGCATTTGTTGGATATGACATAGAGAATATTCTTATTCAACAAGGAGTTAGACTAGATGGCCTTTGATTACCCTTCCACTTGTGATAAGCTAAGCGATTTCTCACAGAAAAATGTCAGGGGTCATTTTTGAGCCTGTTTCCTTGAATCTTGAGTCTAGAGACCTGTGATTTGTCATTAACTTGCTGTGTGACCTAAAATGTCATTTGCCCTGCCCTTTCTGAGCCTAAGTATCTTCTGAGTATTCTAAGCATTAACCCGAGAGTTGAAAAGAGACCTTAGACAGCATCTTGCTATAACTTGAGATATTCTCCAAGGTCTCTTTTCAGATTTCAGTTTCTAAGACTCTTGAATTGAGAAATCCTTAAGGTAAGTCAAAATGTCCTGTGGACTTCTGGAGAATCAAAGGTAAAAATTATGGCTCCATATCCTTCCCATTCCCATAGTAATAAAACTCAGGGTTAAAGACTAATGATACAAAAATACTTTCTTGAATTCTTCATTAGGTTAAATCACATTTCTTAGCATCACATAATCTTAGGAGGAAATTTTATACTTGAAGAAGAAAAGCAATTTTGTACTTAAAGAAGAATCACAATGTACCCAATAAGTAGGAATCCAGCCTTTATTTAAGAACTCTAATTAGGGGAAATTGGCTACTTCCTGAATTTTCTCATGTCGTTTGGGGATAACTGTAATTGTCAGGCAGTTTGTTTTTGTTTTCATCTTTCAAACCTAAATTTGCATCTTTGAAACTTCTGCTCATTGCTTCTGCCCTCTGTGCCACAACAGAGTAAATCTAAGCCTTCCTCCTTATGATGACCCTTCAAATATGTAATGACAACTGCCTTGTCCTGCCTCTGAGCTGCTTCTTTAGGTTCTTATCAATCTTGTTTCTCCCTGCCTTTCCAATATTCTTTTATTTTGCTCCCATCTGTACTTGCTGTACCTCACATGATGGTCCATTTCCCATCTCCATGCCTTTGCACTGGGCGTCTCTATACCTAGAATGATCAACCACCTCCTTGTCATTTAGAAACCTTAGCTTGCTTTGAGATTCAGCTCAAATTACAGAATTACAAAATGGGTACCTTATGCAAACTCTGCATGGGAATTTTTCCTGGTTCCCCAGATGCTAAAACCATTTATTCCAATGTTACATTCCATTTTTCTGTATTCCCCATAAGAATATAAGCATTATATATAATACATTATAATATATATAATATAAGCTATTTTTTGCCTTCCTTTGGATCCTTATCCTAGCACATAGTGAAAACCTGATGTAAGCTTGTGGATGCATTAATATTTCCATAAATTTAATATCTCCAAGAAGCAAGGTCAATGCTGCGAAGGAAAGGTGAAGGAAAGAAGGCAGCCTAGGTTCAGGAGAAAGACACCTACTGCATGAACAGCATCTCAACAATTAATACATAAACTCTCCAACGTTAGCATCTTGACAACATTAATAGACCCATGTCCTATTTAGAATTTAAAGTCTTATTGCATTAAGAAACAACAATACGTTTAACTAAATGCAAATGAGTTCAAATAATTTGAGTTAGAAGTGACCTCTGGAGTCATCTTGTCCCACCCAGATACTGTATCAAGCATGATTTTGAGAGAGGATAATAAAGAAAACAGGGCTTCTAAATTCAAGAGTAAAATGATAAGATTACTATATTTCTTCTAACTAAAGAGGATAGCCCTGCTATGCTTTTTTCTCAATCTTGACAAAATTTACACAATAAATTCAAGACTTGGAGAGTTTCTTCATCTATGTATCGTCTCAAAGGTCTCTTCTAGCTCTAAATTTATAATCCTAAGTGATTTGTTGAAAATCACATAAGCAGTAACCATCAGAGATGGAATTTGAACCCAGGTTTTCTGATTCCTCAACTGTGTTCTTCCACTGATGCAACATGATCCAGTAAAAAAGACTTTTACTTCCTGGAACACTAACCCAGGAGAAAAGTCAACCTTAATGTGCGACCCTTAACCCTCCCTTCAAGAATTAAACTAATCTAATGTATGTAATATGTGATAGATGTTATCAACTGTCTAAAGCAAATAGAGCAAAGAATCTTCAGTTATTGGAGCTCAGAGGACATTTTTGTCTAATTTCTCAAATGCTGAAGAAACAACACAAAATTATGAAACTATAATGAAGATGCACTCAGTTGAGCCTTGTTTATTAAAATAAAAACAAATGGTTTGCATTAAAATACAAAGACAATTAATTATAAAAGGAATGAAATAAAAAGTAAATAATGATTGAATAAATAAATAAACAAATGAATTAGTGACAAAAATATGATTAAACCATCTAGGTTCAAATCCTAGCTGTTACTTTTTTACTGATGTAATTTAACATGGGTCATAAAATTTCTGACTGTCAGGTTCCTTAATTGTAAAATGGAAATTGATTGAAATTATCATTCAGTTCCCTTTCTCCTTCCAATTTTCACCACAATCAAAAAATTTCAGGACAAAATAATTAAAATGCTTCCTGACAAACTGGTTTCACTGATGCAAGGAAGGGGTCCAAGGCAGATTCTTCTCTTTTGTGTAAATTACAATCTTAGTGCGTTATTCTGCTGGTTGGGAAAGGTTAAATGATTTATCCAAGATCACAGAGCCTCTACAGCTCTAAATATATATGTATATATATATATATATATATTTTTTTTTTGACTCTAGGATGCACTACCTATTTCCTCCATTCTATATACTCTGCAAAATTCCCTTTCAAGCAGCTTTAAATCCCTATAGAAATAACAAGTTTTGGGGTGGCTAGGTGGCGCAGTGGATAAAGCATCGGCCTTGGAGTCAGTAGTACCTGGGTTCAAATCCGTCTCAGACACTTAATAATTACCTAGCTGTGTGGCCTTGGGCAAGCCACTTAACCCCATTTGCCTTACAAAAACCTAAAAAAAAAAGAAATAACAAGTTTTGAACTTCTACTCCAAGACTAAATCAGAATATGAAGTGTGACTGTAAGATTAATCAAATTGATCTTCCCTTGTGTTATATACATGATACAGTTATTTTTTGAAAAATCAGTTCCAGACATCCTCTGGTCTCCTTACTATAGAGGTGAATCTTTTCACAGAGGAGATGTGTTCATGAAATGCAAAGCATGCATTGAATATCTGTAAACTAAAGAGTATCTCCCCCTGGAGCAATAATAGAACCTCAGAGATGTTTTTAAATTTTAAAAATTGATTGTTGGTTAACAGCTCCTACATATTTAGTTTTCAATTCCTCCATCTCTTGGTGTCTCTTATGTAATTAATAAACTGTGAATAAATTGGTATCTTAGAAAGAGTTAGTCTCTAGAGTCAAAACACCTGAGTTTAAGTCTTGGCTCAGCCAATTAAGATTTCTGTGATCTGGGGTAATTCATTTCCCTGGTCTGCCTCTCATCTGTCAAATGAGGGCCTTTGTAATGGTGATGGTTTGTAAAATCCTTTTAAGTGCTAACATTCTTTCTGAATACAGAAGCTGTTTTTTAGTTATTAATATCAATTTTCTTTTTTTCAACATATAAATTATTGATATTTAGTTATCAGTATGTCTCCCCACCTTCACCCTTCTGCCCTGCTTTGTTTATATTTTTTGAGATTTTCAATTTCATAAAATAGACTGGGGTTACAGATTAGACTATGATTTCTTTGATATAGGGAACTTCCTGAAAGGGAAAATTCATCTATCAATATAAGTTGACACTTTCTTTTCAAGTAAAAGTCAACCTGTATACCTTTCCTCACATGACTTGGATTATTATATTTATGTAATGCTAGAGGTTTTACAAAGCCCTTTACAAATAAAATCCCATCTGATTATCACAACAATCCAGAGAACCATATAGGTTATATTTACTTATTTTATGAATGAAGAAACTGAGGCAGACAGAGATGAAATGATTTATCCGCCCAGGGTCATACAGCTACTATGTTTCTCAGTTTGGATTGGAATTCTAGGTCTAGAAGCTCTATCCACTATGCCAACTAGGTCAAACATTAAAATCCTGCCTAGCCTTGACAGTGGAGAGTGGTATTTAACCCTGATAAGAATCTGGATTCTAGCTCTACCAGCCATCCCTAGGACAGGTCTGTTCCTAGTCCCTGGGGTGATTGTCGATCATCAGCTAGGTGAGGCAGTGGATTTAGTAAAGAAAATTTAGCCCTTCCCTTTAATCCCTTAGCCTTTAGTCCTTAGTAAGACCCAAATTCAAATTCTGCCTCAGACACTTATTATCTGTCTCACTCTGGACAAGTCACTTAAATCCTCTGAGACTTAGTTTCCCTATTTGCAAAATGGGAAAAATAATAGCATCTGCTTCCCAGTGTTGTGAGGATAAAAATGAGGTAATATATCTTAAAGAAGGGTTTTTAACCTTTTTTTGGTGGAAGGGTAGTCCTGCACCCCTTTGGCCATCTAGTAAAACCATAGATAGCTTTTTACAAAAAAACATACATAGAATGGTAAAGGAAACTAATGATATTAAAAGCCAACAATTTTTTAAAAGTTCATGAATTCAAAATTAAACAAGTTTAGTGTTGTCTAGAATATCGAGAGGTTAAGTGATTTACCCAGGAACACAAAGCCCACTATGTATCAGATGTATTTGTTTTTTAAATAATAAAATAAGTGAGGGACATCTCTGTCTGACTGACACAAGTAAATCACTTTTTCCTAGCCAACCTATTTCTCATGCTTTTAAAAGTCTTTGTTTTATCACCCTAGACTTCTTGGCACTTTAAGATGAAAATTATAAAAAATCATTGGGGGTAATAGATAATATTGGGTGGGTGGGGACTCTGAAGGGGTACAATATTAAAAAGAAACTTTCATTCTAAATGGAATCCTGCCAAAGTGAGGGTCCACTAAGTTCTCAGAAAGATGAAAAGGTCACACATAACAATAGAGTCAGAATTAAATAATTTTGGCACATAAGAAGCAGGGTCTTAAAAATTGATCTTCTGCTTTGATGGATGCCAATGAAGCTATTCTTACTGGAGAGTTTTATGTGAGACATTACAGGACCACATGGAAATGTCCATTGAGACCCAGTGATTAGCAGTGAAAAGGCTACAGAAAGGGCAGGCAGAGTGCAGTTTTAGCATCTGTTAGTTACATTTGGTGAAGAAAAGGCCCCTCTGCATTTTCTTCTGAATTTGGTTTTAAAACATGCAACCCCTCCACTTTTTCCCGCTAGATTGGATTATAACATATAATAAAATGTAGTGTTAGAGGTTTTACAAAACCCCTTATAAATAAAATCTCATCTGATTCTTACAACTATACAGAGAGGAACACAAGTTATGTCCATTTTATAGATGAAGAAACTAAGACATACAGAGATGAAATGATTTACTTGCCCAAGATCATTGAGTTAAGAAGTTTCTGAGTTTGGATCGGAATTCAAATTTTCTTGACTCCAGGTCTAGCAGCTGTATGCACTAGGCGAACATTAAAATCTCACTCAACCCTGATATTGGAGAGAGGTAGTCACCTCTGATAAGAATCTGGATTCTATTTCTACCAGCAACTCCCAGGACAGGTCTCTTCCTAAAGTATGGGGTGATTCCAGATCATCAGTTAGGTGAGATAGTAGACTTAGTAAAGAGCCCTGTCCTTTAGTCTTTAGACTTTAATCCTTAGTAAGCAAGATCCAAAATCTAATCCAGCCTCAGACACTCATTTGGGCGAGTCATTTAAGCTATCTCAGCTTCAGTTTCCTTATCTGCAAAATGGGAAAAATAATAGCATCTACCTCGCAGGAGTGTTGTAAGGATACAAAAAAGGGGAATATTTATAAAGTGCTTCGTGGTAATGCTAGTTTGATGTTCTCATCATGGGGAAGGTGGCCCTCCTTAAGATGGGATGCTCAGGTCTTTTAACTGATCTTTCTTACTATCCTCAGAAGACAGTGAATGTTACATATATTCCCACACGTGTGTGGGCATGGAGGGGAGCAATGGATTTGGTATCCAAAGACCTTGATTCATGACCCAGCTCTTTCTAAAAAAAAAAAAAAAAAGACCCTCCATCTGAAGGAGGTTTCTCAAACCCATCTTGCCTTTCTTCCTCTCCCAGTTGCTCATCTTTTCTCTCCTCCTAATACTAAGTGTGGGGGCAGCTAGGTGGCACCATTGTGCACAAGATGCTGCCTCTGGAGGTCAACTCTGGACTCCGACTTTGTCCTTTTTCGTGAAGAGCATCCATGACATCAGAAGTGGATGACTTGACTTTCAAGTGGAGTGGATGTGAGTGAGGCGGAGTTGTGCAAAACCATCAGAGTCACTCTCTTCTCCAGAATCATCAACGTTTAGCAGCAAGACATAGGTGAGGGTCTCCCTAGGATCATTCCTAGCTATGTGATGCTGGGAAAGTCACCTAACCCTGTCTGCCTCAGTTTCCTTTTCTGTAAAATGAGCTGGATAAGGAAAGGACAAACCAATCCAAGAAAACACTATATGGGATCACAGGGAATCACTGAACAAGAAGTTCTTTTTATGATATTGTCTTCCCCCATTACAACTGAAGTTCCTTGAGAACAAGAATTGCCTTTGTTTCTCTTTATATTTACATTCTTAGGACTTTAACACATTATCTAGCATAAAGTCAATGCTTGTTTTACTTGACTAGATTCTTAAATGGAGGGGGAGGGGATTGGATTAGAACAGTTTCTTAATCTGGGCTCCCAAACATTTTTTTTAGATTTTTTTTCCCTTTCTAAAATATTTCAATATAGTTTACACACATAGAGGCATACACAGACACACACCAACACACACACACACCAACATACACACACACACACAAAGACAGACACTGGCTAATTCCAATTCCAGATCCTAGATTCCAAATTATGTTACCCCATTTTTTGAATGCATCTTTTCAAATTTTGAATTGTCATTGTCTTTTTGTAGAGACAAAGATATAATCTCTTTAACAAGTAAATATCCTTCATAAGTGAATCTTTGTGTTCACTAGTGACTCCCTTGCCTTTCTCTTTACTCTCATTTCCCATCCCCTTTTTAATCACACACAAATGTTCATTTAGCTTAAATCTCTACTTGGGGATGATTGACTCAGGAAAAACACATCAGAGAAGCTGACACAGGCTCTGCCCTGATGTTAAAAACAAAACCAAACAAAAATCCTCGATTGTTTTGATCTTGATTATTCTTGATTATTCAAAGAATGCTTACTCACTCTGCCAATTTCTAAACAACCACAAACACACTGGTGGCAATGCCAGTGATCATTTGAGTCTTTGAAACTGAAGCCGAGTCTCCCAACTGCCCCAGTTGGTGCAAACTAAACGTAATGTTCTCAGGGTCTGGGCCATGGATTCCTTTTTGAATTAATCATGGCTTTATGGGGAAGTATTCGCCTGGAAAAACCTTATTCAAGTGACCCTCAGAAACACTGATGGCCTCCTATCCTGGAAACACAAGGAGAGAAGATGGAGAGAATAGAAATACCCTGGGGTGAATGAGAAAAATCCCCTTTGAACTTAAGAAAGATAAGATGATTAGGAGAAAAAGAGAATATGGTATGTATCCTTTATATAATTCGCCTCTTCAGTCATCCTTTATCTAGCCCTGAATTCAGGGAAAACCAAATGCTTCCTGGTCAGATGCCCAAACTAAGACAAATCTGGGAAAGAAGGCAAAAATCAATTTGGAAAGATAATTCCCTGGATATTATCAATGCTGCTTGAGCAGATTCAGACATAACCATTAGCCTTTCTGGCAATATTTTGAATCCTCTGTTGCTTCTGTTATTTTGCTATTTGTAGATGTTAATTGATCTGCTAATGTCAGCGTGTGCTGCGCAAGTATGGACCATAAAAAGAAAACGAGATATTGAAGTCTCTCAAGGACACCGACAATGCATCAAGACCCAGCATACAATGTGAATGTGCCTATAGTTTACCTTGCACCATTTACCAATTCTGATCAAAGTAGGCTAGCTTTGGAGAAGTGAGCTGCTTTAACTCTCAGAGCCCTTACTGACATTCAAATTTGTAGATGAGTCTTCTCTATGAGTCACCCTGTGTTTTTTGTTTTTTTTTTGTTTGTGTGTGTGTGTGTGTGTGTGTGTGTGTGTGTGTGTGTGTGTGGCATTGTGTCTCTTATTAAATTCTAGGCAGGTACTCCACTAAGACAGCCCTGAACTCACATCTCCTCTGGAGTATTTAAGTAATTATCATTATCAGATGAAGTATTAGAAGCTGGAGAGGAAGCTCCAAAAGTTACTCCCTGGAAATAAATTAAGGAAAAATGAAAAAGATCCCTATGAGGTCTCTCATCTCTCCCCCTCCAGCCCTACTCTGGACCAACAGAAGATAGAAGGAAAAAAAAATATTCTTTAGACTGTGCCTTCACAATTAACTCAAACTCTTTGCAACTGACCTAATGAGATCAACTTGGATTCTGGAGTGATATTCTCTTGGATTTGGGACTTCTTTCTCTTTTGTATTTTTTTTTTGGAGAAAGGACTCACATGTTTGACATTAATAGTGTGCACCTTCCTTCTTCACTGCCAGTGTTTCTAATCTTATTTCATAGAGAATTTTTGGAAATAAATATATTGTAAAATTCTTCAAAGAGGTTATCCATATCTAAGACCTATTGATTAGATCAACTTCATTCCCAGCTCACTCAGCATTTTGCATGAGTAACTTTTTTAGAAACATGACAGCCCCACCATCAATATTTATATTATTGCCTGAAGTTTAATAATCTATTTTTTATTTTTTTATTATGAACTTAATAAACATCAAACATAAGCATTTTACCAATAGACAATCTCTGCAATTGCTGAAAGAGATTCAAATAAATGCTCAACTTTGTTCCCATTGCATCCCACCCCATTCATTTCAATTCAGCAGAACCCCACAATTATTAACTGTCTATTCTAGATAAAGCATCAGAAGCCAGATGGAGAAGTGAACCAAAAAAGCTTCAGAGTAAGGAAGTTCTGAATTCAAGCCCATGTTGAACTGTGTGACTCAGGACAAATCCCTTAACTTTTTTAAAGGCTCTGGCAAATCTTTAACACTCTACATTTCATAGCAGAGGGCTGGTTTACAATGATAGAGGTGATTTTTCTTATTAAGAGTACCTAACAATTAAATTTCATTTCAGTTCCAAAATCAAAGCATAAAGAACTAAGAAGAAAAAGAAAAAAGAAAAGAAAAGAAATAGCCCCTGTTCTCAAAGTGGTTTTCTTCTCTTGGGTGGTGTCGAGAGAAATACAACCTTTACAAAGATATTTAAACATGGTATGGGGGGGAGCATATAGTGCCTACTATGTGCTAAGATTTTTCCAATAAATATCTCATTTTATCATCATGTTGTTTTCCTTTGTTCTTTCTTTAAGAAGATCATGACACCATAGAAGTGATGCCATGACAAACAGTAAATTAGATTGGAGCGAGGGGATGCTGAGTTAAATCAGCAACCTCACTTTCTTCTCCACTCATCTGGGTCCAAGGGACAGCTATGGATCAGGAGGACTGGGGGTGGCCCTGGATGCCAGGCAATCAGAGTTAAGTGACTTGTCCAGGATCATGCAGCTAGTAATTATCTGAGGTCAAATTTGAACTCAGGTCCTTCTGATTCTGGGCCAGCGCTCTATCCCTGCGCCACCTAACTGGGAGGTAGTTGTTATTATTTAACCCATTTTTATAGATGAAGGTACTCAAAGGCAGAGTTTAAGTGACTTACCCAGGGTCATACATCTAGTAAATGCCTAAGGGCTAATCTGACCTCAGGTCTACCTAACTTCACCTAGCTACATTGACCAGGATGTTATTAAAACCAAGAGCAGCAATACAATTATAACATAATCACACAAGTTTTTCATACTCCATTTCCTCCAGAATGTGACTGGAACATTTCTGGAAAGCTGACTGACAAATAAAGAAAAAACAAAACAGTTGTTCTTGGCAGAAGTAGCATGTGTTGAAAATTAGAAAAAAAGATGCATTTCCCTTACTTATTCTCTTGGCAAACCTGCTAAGGATTAAAGGTAATGACTAAGGAAATAAAGCATGTTACAAACAAATAAAAATAATTCTAAAGGAATATACATTGTGGCAGGAGATGGAAAGACCAATTCAGGAAATGGTGCTGAGAGCGATTGGCTGCCTCGGATTGTGTATGGAGGAGGATAATAAGAAATAGATTTTGAAGATAAACTGGAACAAAATGGTGCAGGGTCTCCAGAAAGAGAAATGAAGATTGTATATGTAATCCCTCACCCAACCACCCCAAAAAAGAATTCATATAGTACTTGTCAAAAAATCACTCCATAAACATTTACAAAATGCCTCTGATATTCTAGGAACGATTCTAAGCACTGGACGACAACAGAATTCGGGGTATGGGGGTGATGATGGTAGCAAACAACAGCAACAACAAAAATCCAAAAGGGTTAGGCTTGAGTGATACTTCTGAATTGAAATGGGGAAACTGAGGCAATACTGCATATAAGTCAGAATAGATGTCACCAGGCAAATAATGACTCCCATTAATTTAGTGTTTAGCACTGGCAAAGATTTGTCCATCTGATCTTCACCCTCTAATGTAATTTGTCATTTTCTTGATAAATGACAGTCCACAGCCCACACAGACATTATCTGCTTGGCCCAAATAAACAACGGAACTTGGCAAAAGTAGTTCACTAAAATCTCTTGACCTTACTATTGCTCTGCAGATAGGTGAATTAAAAATGACTTTAGGCATCATGAATTGGTCCATTGGATATTAGCTAAGGACCCTGGTGGAAAAGCATTACTATGACAACTCTCTTCCCTAAGCTGATTACTTAGTGAGTGAAAAACCCTAATAGCAGCCATTAGTCCTCTGATGAGGGCATCTCTGAAATTGCGCTCTCCTGTAGAAAATTGTGAGTGGCATTTTAATATGTTTGTTCTATTAAGTTTTGATCTCATCACTGGGCAATGAAGGAATAAATGATTAGTTCTAGTTTTGGTGGGCATTTTTTCCCAAATCCATTTTCCTTCTGTACATCTAAGAGGACTTCTAAAGCAGGTTCAGTTAATAGTTCTAAAATTAAAATCCTAGGTTTCATATTCACTCTTCAGTTCTGTCTTCTCTAAGATCTTAGCCATGTTGCTATATTTTTACAAGTATAAATATGAGTTTATTAATGAAATAAATCATTGGGGAGCCATCTCAAAGACTACAGGAGCTGTATATCCATCATTACCCAGTCAAAATCCTCTCAGCCCTGAATGAAGCAATGGGTTACAAAAGAATCAGCACTTGCTCCAGAGTCAAATGAACCACTTCATTGAATCTTATCTGTTATGCTTAACACCTGTGTGAGCTTAGGCAAATCACTTAAACTATATGGGCTTAGTTTAGTCATCCATAAAATGAGAGGCAAGTCACTCAAATCCCTGTTTGCCTCAGTTTACCCATCTGCCAAATGAGCTGAAGAAGGAAATGGCAAACCACTGCAGTGTCTCTGCCAAGAAAACTCCAAATGGGGTAATGGAGAGTCAGACATGATTAATTGATGAAGCAACATAACAATTTAATGAGAGACTAGATGGTCTCTGAGTTCTGTTCCTTCTTCAGACTTAAGATCCTAAAATGCTTGTTTTAAACTCAATACTGCTACTTATCTCTAAAATGTCTCTGGACATGTCATTTAGCTACCATAGACATCAGTTTCATTATCTATGAGGAATTCAGATAGATGGATCTCTGAGTATTAAATTTCTCTATCAATGAAATCTTATTTTCTGTCCAAAATCAAAGGGGAATCCTCCACAAGTTTCTAGCTAGGAAACTTACTAAAACTCAGTTGAAAAACAAGTGAATTGGGTTGGATGATCAATCAATAAATCAATGAGCATTTCTTAAATTTCTATTCTATTCCAGATACTGTGTTACATACTGAGGATATAAAACATGGCAAAAGTCAAGCCCTGCCCTCAAAAATTTTATAATCTCTTGGGAGACATATCATGCCAAAAATATGAATGCAAAGCATGCCATAAACCAGATGAAGGGAAAATAATTAACAAAAGGAAGATAATGAAATTAAAAGGGATTGGGGAAGGCTTCCAGCAATAGATAGGATTTTAGTTGGAAATTAAAAGATCTCAGATTTCTTGAAGACTTAACCCTCTATGAATTGTTTTTTTCTAATATAAGGACTGTCCAAAAAGTGTAATAAGCTAAGGTGTCCTCCTTAAATAAACCTGGGAGGCTACTAGTCAAGGATGATGAAGAAGGGAGGGTAATTTTGATCAGGAACAAGTTATAACAGATGATCCGAGTTTCCTTCCAAGTCTGAGATTGGGAGCTTCTGCTCAGATTCTATGATTCTGGTATGAGTTCAGTTTTTCCACAATCTGATACACAATTTTGAGCCAAAATAAATAAAAAAATAGTTCCAATTCTAGTTAAAATGGAACATTACACCTGTGGTTGTTTATTTATCAGTTGACAAATAAATTCATTTTGTTTCCCTTGGGTCATGGAAATAAAAGGAAAATAAGAAACTATTGCTTTAATTAACAAAGAGGACAAAACTACTAAAATTATTTTAAGATTTTCCAAATACTTTATTAAAAACCCCAAAGAAAGAAGCAAGAATACCTTTTGGGGGTCTGAGTCCTATTGCTTATGAGCATTATCTGTTAAAAATCATCAAATGTAAAGAATATGAAAAAATTGGCACATCAATTCACTACTGGTGGAACTGTGAAGTTTTCCAACCAATTTGTAGTGCAATCTGGAATTATGCCTAAAGAATTAGAAAACTGTGTATTTGACCAAGCAATAGCATTATTAGGTCAGTTTCCCAAGCTGATTAGGGAAAAAGAAAAAGAACTCCTATGTTCTCAAATATTTATAATAACCCTCTTTGTGATAACAAAGAATTGAAATTACAGGGATGTCCATAAATTGGGGAATGGTTGTGGTATATGTTTTTTGCTGGAATACTACTGTACGATAGGAAATGATGATCTTAGGGGGAAAAACATTTAAAGACTTGCAAGAAATGATGAAGAACAAAAAGAAAGAACCAAGAGAATGTTGTATACAGTAATAGCAATATTGTTTTAAAAACAACTTTGAGTGACTTATTCATTTTTACTATTATAAATATCCAAATTAATTACAAAGGACACAAAAAGGAAAAGAGTATCTGTATGGAGAGATAGAAGTAATAAGTAGAAAATGGTTTCACATATGGGTGCCTGTGTGCGTGTGTGTGTGTGCGTGTGTGTGTGTGTGTGTGTGTGTGTGTGTGTGTGTGCATGTGTGTGTGTGTGTGTGTGTGTGTATGCCTTGTAGTAGCTATCTCTCAGGATGGGAAGAAGGATGAAAAAAAGGGGGGGGAAGAAGAAAGTTAAATGATAACTTTTTTGGTATATTTACAAATGCATAAATGTGAGCAACTAAGTGGTGCAATGGACCTGAGTTCAAATCTCACCTTATCCACTTGATACTTTCTAGTAATGTGACCTTGGGCAAGTCACTTAATCCTATTGCCTTGCAAACAAAAATAAATGAAAGGAATAGCAAGTTCACATCATAGATTTGTAATCTCATGTATAATATTTTTCTCCATTCTCTATTATAGAAATGCTTGTTTTATTTCTTAAGTTCAGAATAAAATAAAGGTATTTTTTAAAAAGGGAAACAAGAAAATTTAAGGTTAAAATTAAAAGAAAACTGAAAGTCTGCGACAATATCTTTATTATAGGTAAATAATGATGAAATTCTTCCATTAAGCTCTGATTTCCTTTGCTATTGGACCATTTCTCCCTTACAACAAAGTTCATTAAAAAAGAAGAGAGAAAATTATTGAGGATAAAAGAAGAAAAAGACGGGGGAAGAAAAAGGAAGGAAGAAGGAAGAAGGAAAGAAGGAAGGAAGGGAGGGAGGGAGGAAGGAAGGAAGGAAGGAAGGAAGGAAGCAAGCAAGGAAGGAAGGAAGGGAGGAGGGGAGGAAGGGAGGGAGGAAGGAAGGAAGAATATAGGAAAGGGAAGGAGAGAAGGAATGAGTGAAGAAAAGAGAAAAAAAGAAAAGAAAGAGGGAGAGAGAGGAAAGAAAAAGAGTAGGGAGAGAGGAAGGAAGGAAAACAAAAAAGAATAAAGGATAATATTATTAAGCACCTATGAGAGCTATTTTAATTCCTTACAAATATTATCTCAATTGTTCCTCACAATAACCTCATGAAGTGATTCCTATTATTATTTCCATCATACAGTTGAAGAAGTAGACAGAAGCAAAGGAAGATAGGAAGAAGGAAGGAAAGAAAATAAAAAGAGAAGGATGGAAGAAAATGAGGTAGGTGACAGGAGAAAGTGAAAAGGAGACATAAACAATAACAAAACTATAAATGACTTCATTAAGAGAGAATAGGTGAAGTTCATTAGTCCTTGATAACATCTCCAAGTATATTTCAAAGCTCAATCACTGTGATTATCATAAATTTGAAGAAATGTTTTTTCAATACACCCTTTTGTGACAAGCCTAGGAACTAATGCAAGTCTGCTCCAATAGTATTTCTTTGACTTACTTGTTATACAAAGGACTTCCTTAAGTAATGTTCTCAAACTCTCTTAGTGATTACAATTTTCTCATGAATAAGTGGTTGTAAAGTCTTCATGAACTTTTTTTGATCTTTCCCCAAGGTATGTGAAAAAAGTGATAGCTCCATGTGTAGTAAAAAGAGCCATCTATTTGAAAGTATAAGATGCTGAGTTCAAACAGGAGCTCTCCCATATAATTATGTGATTTGGTAGTTTCCTCTTTTTTCCTCTTTAATATGAGCGCTAGATGTATATAACAGGAGATGTTCTAGCTCAAAGGTCCCATAGTCTTTTGCTTAATGTCTCAGGAAAGGGAAGGAGGAGAGGAAATTAGGACTAGAATTTGGAACTCAAAACTTTACAAAATGGTAAAAAATCATGTTAACATGTAATTGGAGAAAATAAAATGTTATTTAAAGAAGTCCTATGATCAGTTACATTGTTCTTCCCACCTTAAAGCAGGATATGAATGATGATGATGATGATGATGATGGTCATGATGGTGATGGTTTTGATGGTGGTGATGGCTGTGTCTGGAGGATGCTACCATAGAATTCTGGCACTCTATAAATCATAAACTGTGAATTTTTTCCTCCACTTCATCAATTTGTTAGAGGATTGGAGACAGCTAGGTGGCACAGGATAGAGCACTGGATCTCAAGTTAGGATGACTTGAGTTCAAGTTAAGATGATGAGTTCAAATCCAACTTGGAAACTGAATATGGACATTTGTCACTTCAAGGTTGTTTGCTTCAGTTTCCTCATCTATAAAAATCATGACAGCACCTATTTCCCAGGGTGGATTAAAAGAATGAGATATTTTTTAAGTTATTGAAATACTTTGAAAAATTTAAATCTAGTAAAGGATAAAATTCCTTCATTTTTGTATCATCAAGACAAATATAATGCATGGTAGGAAGAGGGAAAGAGAGGGTATATTAGGGAAGACACCTCAGAACTTGGGTTACAATATTCCCATGGTAGAAGACAAGGAGAAATGGAATCCTATGATAATGCTTTATAGAAAATCGACTGAAAGATTAGGAGATTGACTTTTGGAGATCTTAGGACCCTAATACTAAGTAAACTGTAATTAGGCAACTTTTGAATTTAATTATTTTTGATAATGAGGTACTAAAATTTATTGCTTCTATATGCTAAAAAAATCATCTTTTAAATTTTGGTATCCCTGGGACAAAGTCCTTTCATCCTTTCTTAGTTTTGGTTCTTTGTTATTGTTCTTTTCAGGTGTATTTTAACTGAAACACATGATCTCAGAATCAGGAAGACCTGGGTATAAGACACAGAATCTGGGCAGCTAGGTGGTACAGTGGATAGAGCTTGGGCCCTGGGTCAGGAGTACCTGGGTTCAAATCCGGCCTCAGACACTTAATAATTATCTAGCTGTGTGGCCTTGGGCAAGCCACTTAACCTTATTTACCTTGCCAAAAAAAAAAAAACAAAAACAGAATCTGACAGTAGTCACTATGAATATTAAACTACCCAGAAGCCTTGGATGTTGGTTTTTTTTTTTTTGCTTAAAGATTTTATTTATTTTGAGTTTTATTATTCCCGCCCCCTAATCTTACTTCCCTCTGTCACTCCCCCCACAGAAGGCAATTTGCCAGTCTTTACATTGTTTCCATGGTATACATTGATCCAAATTGAATGTGATGAGAGAGAAATCATATCCTTAAGGAAGAAACATAAATGAGAGATAGCAAGATCAGACAATAAAATATAAGTTTTTTTTTCCTACATTAAAGGTAATAGTCCTTGGTCTTTGTTCAAATTCCACAGTTTTTTTTCTGGATACAGATGGTATTCTCTATTGCAGCCAGCCCCAAATTGTCCCTGGTTGTTGCACTAATGGAATGAGCAAGTCCATTACGATTGATCATCACTCACATATTGCTGTTAGGGTATACAGTGTTTTTCTGGTTCTGCTCATCTCACTCAGCATCAGTTCATGCAAATCCCTCCAGGCTTCCCTGAATTCCCATCCTTCCTGGTTTCTAATAGAACAATAGTGTTCCATGACATGCATATACCACAGTTTGCTAAGCCATTCCCCAATTGAAGGACATTTACTTGATTTCCATTTCTTTGGCACCACAAACAGGGCTGCTATGAATATTTTTGTACAAGTGATGTTTTTACCCTTTTTCATCATCTCTTCAGGGTATAGACCCAGTACTGGTATTACTGGATCAAAGGGTATGCACATTTTTGTTGCCCTTTGGGCGTAGTTCCAAATTGCTCTCCAGAAAGATCAGATGAGTTTACAGCTCCAGAAACAAGGTAATAGTGTCCCAGATTTCCCACAACACTTACAACAATGAGCATTATCCTTTCTGCTCATATTGGCCAGTCTGGGAGGTGTGAGGTGGTACCTCAGAGAAGCTTTGATTTGCCTTTCCCTGATAAGCAATGATTTAGAGCAATTTTCAAATGGCTATGATTGCTTTGATCTCTTCATCTGTAAATTGCCTTTGCATATCCTTTGACCATTTGTCAATTGGCGAATGTTTTTTTTTTAAATTTGATTCAGTTCTCTATATTTTAGAAATGAGTCCTTTGTCAGAAACATTAGTTGTAAAGATTGTTTCCCAGTTTACTACATTTCTTTTGATCTTTGTTACAGTGGTTTTATCTGTGCAAAAACTTTTTAATTTAATGTAATCAAAATCATCTAGTTTGTTTTTAGTGATGTTCTCCATCTCTTCCTTAGTTATATACAAGCATGGGATGTTTTAAATTTCATTGATGCAATGTAAAATAAGCAAATCCAAATAAAAAATATATAGTAAGGCAACAAATATTTATTAAACCACTCACTGTATGTCAGACACAAAGCTGAGGTCTGAGGAAACAAAAACAGAATCTCTGCCCACAAGGAGTTCATCATCTAATTGGGTGACAAATATACACAGCTAAGTACATATAAAGACATATTCAGAGCAGACAAAAGACAATCCAAGAGAGGACATTCTCCTGCAGAAACTGGGATTTGACTTGAGTCTTAGCCATTGTTGGCTTAGAGGGAGAGGGGACCATGACAGGGTTAAGTGAGGATGCAGAATACCCCAAGCAGATAGGATAACCAATAGAAAGGTACAGTGGCTATATCAATGCAAATGGAAAGATCAGCAGCAACAAGTTGCTATAAAACCAAATGCTATAAAAATATAATGACCACATTTGTCTCTAAATAAGAAGTAAAAGAATGTGATGCCCTCCCTCATTTCCAGCAGTGGAGGAACATGAGTATGAGACCCCCACACATATATCAACCTTGGTTGATTTGCTGGGTGCCATTCTGTGTTTCCACACAGTTCCCTCCCTTTCCCCCATCTCTTTATTTTTCTCAGTTATAAGGGATAGCTCTCCAAGAGGTGGATGTGAGAGGTATATCAGGAAATTCAGATGATGTAAAAAAGATAGTCATATAGCATTATATATGACATATATAAACTACAATACATAAAAAAATACTGTGCATAAAAACTAGAATGAGGGATCTGGGAAGCTTTCGGTTTGGAGGTCACATTTCACAGGAACCTTAAAGGAGAAGAATTTGCAGAAGAATAGATGAGAAGAAAGCCAATGATGTTGTTTTACCATGTGTCTCAAGTCCTACCAAACCTGGGGGAAAAGAACACTTCTAAGATGATTTATTCTGAAGATTAAGCGGTCAATCAGTTGACAAACATTTATTATGCACTTACTAGGCATCAAGAACATAATGGGCATTGTGGACATAAAAATGGCAGAAATAAAAGGTAAAGATTGAGAGATACCTGCTCTGCATTTTATTTGCTTTATCTGAGTTGACTGATTTTATAAATATATATATATATATATAGTATATTGTATGTGTAATTTTATATAATATTTATTATACATTATATAGACATAATATATATACACATAAGATATATAATACATATACATTATATTATTCCTGAGATTGCATTATTCTTCAGAAAATAATTATTCAAGATACTGACAATGAGACCCTGGGAATCCTTAGCATATGTGCCAGAGGGTTGGAACAGAGATAAACAGGATAATTATGAAGACAGAGATCCCTAATCCCAGTTGAATCAAAGCAGTTAGCATCTATTAACTCATAAACTTAAATAATCAGTAATGACTATAGGCAATACTTAAATAATCTGTTAAGGTTCTTAAAGTTCTCTATATTCTTTATTTCATTTAATCCTTTGAACATTACTACTGGGTAGATGCTTCTATCAATTCCAAATTATAGGAAGGGAAACTGAGGCTTGGTGATTTTCCCAGCAGTTGAAGAAATGAAATCATCTTCTGCAAGAGTTAAACCCACATCTACCTGACCTCACCTTTAGCATTATAGCCAGTCAACAAGCATTTGTGACATGATAACTGTTAGGAACAGTGTTAAACTATGACAATACAAAGAATATGGAAAACTCGTCTCTGCCCTCAAAATGTTTATATTCTAATGGGGAGGGAATATGGATGGGAAGTAATCTCAGAGGAGAAGGTACAGGAAGCTGAGAAGTTTGGACTTCTAGGATGGGGGCCTTTGAACAAAGTCTTGAAGGAAGCTAATGGATTGTAGGAATTAAATTTAATTTAAAGAATCTAATGCCTCTCCTTTTCAGAGAAGAAAGATGGTGGTCATTATTATCCAAGTATAGATTTGGTGGGGGGGTTGGGGCAAGGAGAGCATATTTGAAAACCTGTTTGGATGGTGAGATCATTCATTATGGCTGTTAGTCTCTAAGAGTCATTTCTACACTGGGACAGAGAGATGTAAATGAGGATAAGAACATGGTATAATATGCAAGTGCCATGCTTTAGTAACTGGGGGAAGGGAGGACTATGAAAGGCAAATCCCATCAAATGAAGCCTTTTAAGACATTCAAACAGCAAACACAATAAAAACTCCCAATGTATACATAGCAGCTTAACTGATACATTAAAATATGCACTAATGTTTAGAGTTTATTATTTCACAATAAAGATACTTGGGAGTCTAAGCCATCATTCTATAATTTGCACATTCATTTTATCTCCTGAACAAGGAGCCCTGCAGCCATGACAAATGACAGCCCCCAACATTTTTTTCCTCTTGATAAAGCCACAGAAATAAAAAAAAAAAGCAATAAATATGGGCTGATTGTTCAAGGGAATTTTTTGAAGATGCCTGGGGAACAAAATGTAGTTGACTTTTAAAGGCGCAGGTACAAACTATACTCAGAGACCTGATATAACAATAATAACTGATGGTTATGTTGGAGTCAGTCAGTCCATAGGCATTTATGAATGTGCCAAGTTTCAAAATGGTAGAGATGCAATAAAAGAAGAAAAAATAGTGTCTATTCTCAAGAAACTCATGTCCTAATATGGAAGCCAGAAGGCAAAATGATTTTATATATAATATATGTGTGTGTGGTATATCTATCTATCTAGACAGATATATAGATATGTATATACTTGTAACCTACAGAGTATGTGGAGGGTAATCTCAGTAGGAAGGGACTAGAGAATGTATGGAGGCAACTAAGAACAGACCTCCTATAAACAATGACATTTGAACTGAGATGTAAAGGAAGCCAAGGAAACGAAAAGAAGTGGAGAAGAGAAAGAACATTCTAGACATGAGGAATAATAAGTAGACTAGGGTCGCTGGATCAGTTGTTAAGTCATTAGGTGTTTATTAAGCATCCACTGAGTGGCTGGATGTCATGGTGGATGTAACATTGTTTTGGGTCTGGAATCTGGAAGGCTCATTATCCTTAGTTCAAATGCATTCTCAGACATTCATTAGCTGTGTAACCCTGGACAAGTCACTTCACCCTCAGTTTACCCATCTGGAAAATGAGCTGAAAGAAATGGCAAACCACTCCAATATCAATGCCAAGAAAACCCCAAATGGAGTCATGAAGAGTAAGACATGAATAAAAACAACAACATAAAAATGAGACTGGAGTCTTCAAGTTTCATTGTATCTTTAGTCCTAAGATCCTCAGATACTGCTACCTATTCCCTGAATGATTTTGGGCAAATCGTTTAACTAATCTAGACCTCAATTTCATCATCAATGAGGAATTCAGATACAAGGGTCTCTGAAGTTCCTTAAGCATTAAATCACTATTGCAATGAAATCACATTTCTAGTCCAAAATCAAAGTTGGATATGACTGAAACAATGTTAACAATGCATTTTCTAGGTTCAAAATAAGAATTTATTATAAGTCTAGGGGCTTTTGGACAGTCAGTCAGTAAAATAAACATTTATGAAGTATGTGCCAGCACTTTGTTAAGCTATGAGGATACAAAGACAAAAGACAGTCCCTATCCTCCAAGTGCAAACACCATGAAAGCAAGTATAAGCAAATGAAATAAACAGGATAAGTTGGAGAAAATTGATAGAGGGAAGGTAGTGGAGAAAAACAAAAAAGAGACTGGGGATATGAAAAAAGGCAGTATGAAGAGTTTTAAAGGTCAGGAAAAAATGACCTTTGTTGACTCATTGTATCTTCACAATAACACCCTAAAGTAGGGTTTTATTTGCTACCACCATTTTAGGGAAGATCAAACTGAGGCTGAGAGAAGGTAAATGATTCCCCTTGGTCACCTAGTCAGCAAGGTTAGAGGAAGGATTTGATCCCGGATCTTTCTAACTTGAGGTCCAATCCTCCATCCCTTATATCTTCTTGTATATTAAGTTGTATTACAAGAGTTGTACCCTAAAGTGTCTTGCAAAAATGGCTTAAATATCACAGACATAAAATATGAAGATGCCTCCAACGACATTGGGCCCCATTTTGCTGCTGACCAGCTTTGGTGCTGGTTGAAATGTTGGCAAGATTTTTAATCTTTTGGGGACTTATCCCTCAAATATGCATAAAGATTGCATCAATAGACCTCTGAGGGATATTAAACAGTTCAACTGAGCCAAGAGACATGGCTGTGCTTGGAAAAAAGTAAAAATAATATTCCTCTGACCAAGAATTTCTAAAACATCAACTTATGGTGTGAAGGTTTTTCAACAGTATGTCACAGTGGAGAGAAACCTGATTGTGAATCCAGGAGGGCTTGAGATCAAATCCTAATTCAGACATATACTGGTTATATGATCTTGGAAAATTCACTTAAATACTCTGAAACTTTAACCAAGAGTCCTTCCAGTTCAAAATCTATGAAGATTCTATGATTATATATATATATATATATATATATATATATATATATATATATATATATATATTCCATTAGATCTGAGAATGTTCATAGACACAGTTTTTTAGTTTTGCCATTGTTCAATCATTTCAGTTGTGTTCAACTTTTTGTGACCCCATTTGGGATTTTCCTGGCAAAGATACTGGAGTGGTTTCCCATTTCCTTTTCCAACTCATTTTACAAATGAAAAACTGTGACCAATAGAATTAAGACTTGCTCAGTTTCATCTGTCTGAAGACAGATGTGAACTTATAGAGATGAATTTTCCTGATTCCATCCTAATGCTCTGTACTGTACCACCACTGTACCACTGTAACACCAAGCTCTCCATAATTCTTATTTTAAAATATGGCCAAAGGGATTGAAAAAAAAAACTTTCTGTGCATGGCCAATCTACTTGAAGCCAAGATCAACTCAGGTATAATGTTCTATGTCTCCATAGTGCCACCTAGCTATCTCTTCAAGCCAGAGTGGAATGACCACTTGTTTGGGCCCTTATAGTGGGGGTTCAGTTACGATATGTGTTTGACTAGATGACCACTCATGTCCCTTCAAATGCAAAAACTATGTGATTCTATAAGTTGACACATGGGATTTATTCACTTTTGGTTTAGAGACTTTATAGGAGTCAGATTGGGAAAAACCAAATATTAGCTGAGGTCAGGGTCATAGAGTTAGAGTTGCAAGGGACCTTAGAGTTCAACTAGCCCAACCCTGCTGTTTTACAGATGAGTAAAGGAGAGACAGAACCCACAGAGGGACCCAGTGAGGCAGTTCTCCTACTCAAGGTTATCTGGAAAAGAGCAGAAAGGCTCTGCTCCCCGGGGTTGGAGGGACAGCCCGCCAGAGGGGTGGCCCGCCAGAGCAAAAGAACTTTAGCCTCCTGGAGGCAGACCCAGGGAGCTGGGAGCCACAGCTCCCAGCAGTTGAGGAGTTTCCTGACCTATGCCCCGGGGAGCACCGGGCACAACTTGGGGGAACAGAGGGGGGACCTCTGCCAGAGCGAGCATGTAAAGTCCAGCCCTCAGGGCACACAGCAAGCAGCTTGGCCAAGGCAGTACAGATCCAGGAAACAGAAGCAGGTAGAGCAGGTAAACAGGAGCCCCCAGGGCATGAGCCCATTGAACCTAGGGAGGGGAGTGAAGAGAGACTGCTGAGCTCTGCCCCTGGAACAGGATGCTGGGGTTCTGACCACATTCAGATCCTGATCGCAATCTAGGCCCCCCCCACCTCAGCCCTGTGGCAGAGGGGGGCGCATATGGTCATTCACAGAGCAGGAGGGAAGACAGAGATCCTTGTGGGAGTGTCCCAAAAGGTCAGGAAGCACCCCCAAAACAGGCTCAGGCTGGAAAAAATGAGCAAGCAGAGATAAAACAGGAACACCATTGAAAAATATTTTGCCTGTGAGCCCAAGAAGGATCAAAACACTTAGTCTGAAGATGAGGAAGCACAAGCTCCTGCACCTAAAGACTCCAAGAAAAAAAAACCAGAAATTGGGCTCAGGCTATGACAGAGCTCAAAAAAGACTTTGAAAATCAAATGAGGGAGTTAGAAGAAAAACTAGGAAAAGAAATGAGAAAGATGCAGGAAAAACATGAAAATGAAGTCAGCAGCTTAGTCAAGGAAATCCAAAAAAATGCTGAAGAAAATAGCATGCTAAAAATCATCTTAGGTCAAATGGATAAAACAGTTCAAAAAGGTATTGAGGAGAAGATTGCTTTAAAAAGCTGAATTGGCCATATGGAAAAAGAGACAAGAAAGCTCTCTGAGGAAAACAAATCCTTCAGACAAAGAATAGAACTCAGGGAGATTGCTGAATTTATGAGAAATCAGGACTCAATACTTCAAAACCAAAAGAATGAAAACTCAGAAGAAAATGTGAAACATTTCATTGAAAAAACAACTGATATAGAAAACAGATTTAGAAAAGATAATTTGAAAATTACTGGAATACCTGAAAATCATGATCAGGTAAAGAGCTTTGACATCATTTTCAAAGAATTACTACAGGAAAATTGCCCTAATATCCTAGAAGCAGAGGGCAAAATAGAAATGCAGAGAATCCACTGATCCCCCCGAGAAAGAGATCCAAAAAATACCAACCCCCAGGAATATTATAGCCAAGTTCCAGAACTCTCAAGTCAAAGAGAAAATATTACAAGCAGCCAGAAGGACAAAATTAAAACACCGTGGAGCTGCAGTCAGGATATTACAGGATTTAGCAGCAACTACATTAAAAGCTCGTAGGGCTTGGAATGTAATATACCAGAAGGCAAAAGAGATTAGAATGCAACCTAGAATCAACTACCCAGAAAAAACTGAATGTCCGCTTCCAGGGAAAAAGATGGACTTTCAATGAACCAGGGTAATTTCAAATGTTCCTGTTGGAATGGCCAAAGCTGAACAGAAGGTTTGATCTTCAAATACAGGACTCAGGCGAAGCATAGAGTTTGGAGGAGAATGGAAAATATGAGGGATTAAATAATGATCAACTACATGTATTCCTGCATAGAAAAATGACACTGATAATACTCATATGGGCCTTCTCAAATAACAGAGCAGGTAGAAGGAGATTTTATAGATGAAGCACAGGAGAAAGCTGAATTTGAAGATAAAATATGGTGTAAAAATGGAGTCAATAGAAAAAAGGGAAATGTAATGGGAGAAAAAAAAGGAGAGGGGGAATAGGCCAAGATATTTCATGTAATAAGATTTTTCTTTATTACAATGAGCTATTGCAATGATATGGAAGGGGGAAGGCAAGGGGGAATGAGGGAATCTTTGCTCTCATCAGAGGTGGTTAGGAGAGCAGACAGCATCTATGTTCAATGGGGTATAGACATCTGGAGTAAGAAGGAGGGGGGATCAGGGGGAAGGGGTGGGGATGTGAATGATGGAGGAGAGGATAGACCATGGTGGGAGAATGGTCAGATATAACACATTTTCTTTTTTACTTCTTGCAAGGGGCTGGGATTGAATGGCCTGTCTGGGACCATAGGGCCAGGTGGATGCTGGGCCTAAGGGGTGGTATGGGGGCTTCGGGCCTCTTGGCCCCAGGGCCAGGGATCTGTCTGCTACGCCACTCAGCTACCCTACATCAGAGTCAGTGAAAGGAGAGAGAAAATATAGTACATGGTAGGTGATGGAGAAATATGAAAGGAGGGTGTTACGATTAACAATGGCAATGGTGGAAAAATATGGAAGTAACTTTTGTGATGGACTTATCATAAAGAGTGTGATCCACCCATGACAGAGTTGGTGGTGTTGGAACAAAGACTGAAGCACATTTATTATTATTATTATTATTATTATTATTATTATTATTATTTTTGGGGGGGTGCAGGGCAAATGGAGCTGGGTGGCCTGCCTGAGGCCGCATAGCAAGGTGATCGTTGGGTGTCTGAGGCCAGATTTGGACCTGGGTGCTCCTGGCTCAAGGGCCAGTGCTCTGTTCGCCACCCAGCTGCCCCTACTATTATTATTATTTTATTTTATTTTGGGTCTTTCTTTTTTCTTTTTTTTTGGTTTTTGCAGGACAGTGGGGTTTTGGTGGCTTGCATGTCACACGGCTGGGTGATTGTTGGGTGTATGGGGCCGGATATGGGCTCAGCTACTCCTGGCTCCAGGGCTGTTGCTCCATCCACTGCGCCACCTGGCCATACCTACAATTATTACTATTATTTTTTAATTTTAATTTTAATTTTTTTCTCTCCTCCCTTTATTGCTCAATCAAGTCTATTTTTGGGGGGTCTTTTGTTTACTATTAAACAAGAATATTTTATTAATGTATAAAAAACTTTATTTGTACAAAATGAGAATAAATAAATATTAAATTTACAGATGAGTAAACTGAGATCTTTAACATTTGAATAACTTCTCCAGGGAGTATTAGAGATGAATATATGACTCCAGAGTCTGATCTTCTTACCATCCTGCTCCACCTCACTAAAGATCTCAGCAACATGCATAAGTCCTATTGTTCTCATGCCTTGCTTCATTTGAAAAGAATTATTCCCTTTCTGCTCAGGACTCTCCCAAGATCACCCTTGTCCTCTCAAAAAGTAAAGTCCACACAAAGGCCTGAAACTGAAATGTTGGAACACTGTCATCCTCTCAGTGAGGTTGAGATCAGGTTTGGGGGCTTGATACTATCTATATTTATTTTATTTTTTTTTCAGGAACAAGAAGTAATCTTTAAAAAGAGGTATGTATTACCAAACTTTTAAAAGCAAAAGGGGTTGAAAACACTGTCCATGTTGTTCTGAACCAGAGGATGGTTAAGAGGACAGATGCAGAGAAAAAGGGGAAAAAGTGACTTGTTGATTAGGAGTAAAATGGTGTTGATGAAAAGGAATAACGCTTCCTTCTGTTTGAACTTGCTCATTTTTTGGCCCTATAAATTGAAACTGAAGAGAAGTTAGCTCAATTCACCTTGTTCCTCCCCTTCACACACTCTTTCCTCTCTGAGCTCAGCAATGGGATTCACTTTCATGGGTTCTAAAAAAATAATAAAAAAGCCCACGATTTCAGCAACAAGGCAGGCAATGTGTTTCATCTCAGCCCCCCCCTGCTCCAGCTGAGTTTATAGCAGTGGGTGGCTTTCAAACCTAACATTTGATCAAAATGAAAAAGTGAACCCTCCTTTCACTCTGTGACAAGCTGGCTCATATAAATCCTGGCCTTCCCAGGGAGGGTTCCTTCATACACAATCAATTGTGGCAGCATCTTCAGCTCATTCCCTGCCCTGACAAAGAGAGTTGTAGGTTTTAAAGAGGATCCAGTTCTTTTATGGCCCCCAGTAAAAACGAAACTCAGAGGCCATTCAGCGCAGGATTGTTGGGAGGGTCATGAAGGGGATGGGGACTCTTCGATTTGCATTTTTATTTAGTAATAAAACTGCTTCAGGCTCATGGTTCTCAGAACGATGATGGGTCCCAAAGGACCATGGTTTAAGTCAGAGGAGAGGTGATTTCAGAATCTGTACTTTTTTTGGTAGTTAAAGGGGTGGGATTGGGGTTTTGGGGAAATAAGTTCTTAGTTGGCAAGGACAAACAACAGTTAGCTGGCATAATGGAGACACTGAACTTGGGAGTTAGGAAAACCTGAGACCAAATTTCTTCTTTGATTAGACACTTAGCTGTTTTACTTCTGTCATCCTGAACACCATGAATATGGTTTTAACTAGCTGGTCATCAATGGCCTTTGCAACTCTGATTTAAGATATGTGGAATTTTCACAAGGTTAAGGAATGCGCCATGTGATCCAATCTCTCTTCTCAAAAGATTTCAGGGGATGCCTTGTAGGAATGTTATTGGTCACTGTGCAATAGTTTCAGATTGGTAGAAAATTCACTGAGAAATTATCCACAGAATACCAAATTTCAGAGTTGGGAGGGACCTCAAAGAACACTCAGTCTGTATCATGCCTGAACAAAAGTCCATCTTCACAAAGTAGAATTTTTTTTTGCCGTGGTTACTGCCCCTTCCCCTTGGTGAGTTTCTTCTGAGTGCTTCGGTCCCATGTCAGATATATTCATTCTTCTGCTGGCTGTCCTTCTGACTCTATGGGTTTTTTCACCATGTCTTGATACAGGTATTTTCTCCATATTTTTAGCTTCTCTTCTTTTTCCTTCTCCCTTTCCTCTCCTCTTTTACACACACTTCTGCCCCATCATACACACATACCCCAGGCTACTAGCTGATTCTGAAAATCTGTAGACTGGAACATCCTCTCATTTTTTTTTTAATTTCACTTTGCCTTTTATGCCAACAAAATCTTTATTTCTCATATATAGCTTTCTCTAATTAAAATAACTCATAGCATCATAGAATTTTAGAGGTGACTGACATACGAATGATATCTACACCTCATTTTAAAGATGAGTAAACGAAGACATAAGGAATTTCACTTGACAAGGGGACACATTAATTAATAGGATCCAGGACCCCTAGTTCTACTGATTCTCCATTTTTGATTCACTCTCCTTTTCTATAAACCACTGATATCCAAGTCAAAAAGAATCTGGGGCCACCAAATCATACATAAGAATCACTGAGGATTACATACTGACTTAGAAAACAACACAGTAACATTATTGAACTTCTATTGCATTTTTATTTTGTTAAATAATTCTCAATTACATTTTAATTTAGTTTGCAACAATGAGTGCTTGACCTTTATCCCAAATGACATAGAGTACTATTTCAAATGAATTCAAGTATTTTGTCTCAGGAATCTATTACATGACACTTCTTAAGATAAACTGATTTAAATCACTTTCTTAGAATTAAAGAATCACGTCATCTTGGAACTCTCTAGGAGTTGAGTGTTCATCTCACAATTTTATAGCAGAAATTCAGGAATGACTATCCTTGACATGCCTGAAATTGCTCCAAACTTAGTAGGACCAATGTTTCATTCAAAGGTACAATCAATTCAGGATGGCAGAGGTAAATGGGGAAGGGAGGATAATCCTCTTTGTCAATCACTAAAAATGTTCACTGATTGTTTTTCTTATGTCAGAATGAGAGTTGAGTGACAAAGAAGGTAATTAATGTTTCTTTTCCTTTTCAAAGTTGACCCTTTCTCTATGATTAAAACCCACTTGAAAAGATAAACAGAAAAACAACTTTGCTGCCTACTTTTAATGGAAAAACTATTTTAAATCAAAATCCTGGGCATCTGCAGAGACTCCTCTAGGAAGGTGGCAGACCTAGGATTTAAGTCCAAGTCTTCTAACCCCTGTTCTAGCCACTGTACCATACTGCTTCTTCCCTCAGATAGAGATCTGCTGTATGGGTCAACATCAACACTGCCGAAAAAGGCAGTGGGGTAGATTGAAAGGTACATGAATTTTGAGTCAGAACATTTGAGACCATCTCCTGACCCTGTCTCTTTTTACCCGTGTGACCTTGGACAAATCACTTAATCTTTCTGAGACTCAGTTTCTTCATCTGTGAAATAAGGAAATTGGATTAGATGTCCTCTGACATTCTTTCCTAGCTCTAGGTCTCTGATAATCAATGAGCCTCCATCAACTTCAGTTTCCCCATCAGTGAAATAGAGACAGGGTTTATAGTGGATTAGGTAGCCTTCCTGCATCCATTTCTCTAACTAGCACCCTTAAGTATATCACAATCTCTCATTGGAATGTTAAGTCCTTGAATGAATAGTCTGCCTTGCCTGTCTGTGGCAGCATTGTTGCTGCTTAGAACAGGGTCTGGTACAGAACAAGTATCCAATAAATGTTTCTCTCTCTCTCTCTCTCTCTCTCTCTCTCTCTCTCTCTCTCTCTCTCCCTCTCTCTCTCTCTCTCTTTCTCTCTCTCTCTCTTTCTCTGTCTATCCCCCCCTATCTCTTTCATCTCCATCTCTTTCTTTCTCTCTTTCCATCTCTCAATTTCTCTCTTACACACACACACACACACACACACACACACACAACTTTCTACCCATTTATCTAATTTTAGCTCTTTCTAATCCTATTTTTCTTTTTATCTCCACCTCTTTCTTATGAATATACATATATTGTCTCTTTATCTCTTTTTCTATCCCTATTTTTCTTTCATTTACATCTTTTCCCCTCTCCATCTCTCAATTTCTCTCTATCAGTCTTTCAATATACCTATTAGTCTATCCCTCTCTCTGTCTCTTCATCTCTCTCTATTTCTTTCTCTCTCTATATATCTACTCAACTTATCTCCCTATCTCTTTATCTCTATCTCCCTCTCTCCACTTGCCTCCCTCTCTCCTTTCATAACTCTAAGTCACCTGATTTTCTGAGTTTCATTTCTCATCTGTGAAAAGAAGAGTTTAGACTAGACAGGCTTGACAATTCAGTCGCTCTAAGCCCATGGTCCCCAAATCTGGAACTCTACCATCTTACAGCATTTCTTCTCAGGCTCTGAAAATTCCCTACACCCAGAATTCTCTTCCTTTCCCTGGACTGTGATCTGCTGTTAATGGTTACTGCACAAGTTCTGTTACACACTAGCCCATTGTACCTCAGTACTCCCTTGCCTACTCACTCAATTATTGATCTGAAGCATTCAAGTGATTAACAGACATTTATTAAGCACTTACTATATATACATCAGTGTTCTAAGGGATAAACATAAAGAAAAGCAAAAAACAGCCCTGTCCCCAAGCAGCTCACAGAATGATAAGGGAGAGTATCCAACTACATATATTCAAGGGAGATGCAGAGGTGATGGAAGGTTAATCTCAGAGGGAAGGCATGAGAAAAGGAGGTAGAGGTGGGGGGCAGGGGAGTGATGTTGGGCACCAGGAAAGGTCTTCTACATAAAAAAAAATCTGAGTTGAGTCCTGAAAGATTGCCAGGGAAGCCACTTAGGCAGAGGTTAGGAGTGAGAGAGATTGGAATTTCCTCACCACTATTTGTCTGACACTATGAGAAATTGTTTGTGAGAGCTAGCTATTCCATTTTGTAGGGAAGAAAACTGCATCTGGGACATCGATGGTTGAGGATCTGAGAGTAGAGGCATGCATAAAATAAATGGCCCTGGATTCTACAATTCAGAACCAAAATGGGAATTCATCATGTCGGTGTTTTTAATCTCTCTTATTCCACTGGATTCTTGAGCCTAGCACGCAGCCTAGGCCCTGATGAATGAATCTGGTGAATTTTAAATTTACTGAAACCACACAGCTTCTGAGTTCCCAAGTCTTTATGGGAATCCTATTTATTTTCTTTTAGTCAAATACAATCCCCTACTTCTAAGGGGCAAAAAATTGCTTAAGGAAGACTTATCAGAGCAGCTCATGGAGTCCCAGGGCCTCCTGAACATCAAACAGCTCTTACCAAAGTACACTTTGATGAGTTAAGTGCAGAGAAATAAGAAACATATGGATTCCATTTTCCCTCTGGACACATAAGGGTTTTAAAATTAAAAGGAAGAGGCCATGGAGAAATATGTTTTGTATTTTGTGGGACCTCCAACACTTGAAAATAGTTCAAGATGTTGACTCAGTAGAAGGATGCGATGGGGCTCACCGATTCCGATTTGTTTCAATCACTAAATGCTCAGAGACCTCCAGGGAGAAACACTCACAGGGAAGTCCTGCCTTCAGAAGTCGGATTAAGTTACAGCATTCATTCCCACTTCAGAGGCCAAGTTGACAAAGAAAGTAGCAATTAGAGATGAAGTGAGTGACCTTTGAGATCATCTAGGTCATAGTGTTATAAGGCTCACAGTCATGAGTCCGAGGACAGTGGGGAGAGGTCATTTTACAGATGAGTAAACTAAGGCATATAGAGATAAAATTCTTAGCCTACCAACTCAAAGCTTTTTCTGAGATGAAAAATTAGAGCACAGATCTTTTAACGTCTAAATTCAACTCTTTCATTTTACTGATGACGAAAAATAAGACCTAAATATTTTATCAAAGGTTACCCTGATGGTGAGAAGCAAAACAGGAATGAATGACTCCAGTTCTGGTACTTGTTAAATTTCCTTTCTAAGCTTTTACATCTCAGAAATAACAAATGCCACAAATCAGGACTTGATTTATTGATTTGGTGATTGTCTAAAGTTGAGAATGTGGATTTAATTATTTTTAAAAAAAATGTATCCAGGACATAATTTTCTTTTGTCTTGTTTTTCTCATAAAGCTGGGTATTAAATACTTACCAGCATTCCCACCCCCAGCTGGAAGGGGCTTTGGAGGTCAACTATGTGATATCCCTCCTTCTACAAGATAGAAGGCCAATATTTGGGGTGGTTAAGTGATATCTTCTAGTTCATACAAGTGACCATGGCAAAGTCAATATTAAAAACTCAGAAGGTGAAAGATCGTGACCAGGGGGCTTCCTCCTTCAGTTGAGGGTTATTGAATGAACCATGTTCAAGGTTTGTTGTATTTAATGTAAATGAATGTTCTACTCAGATCAACTTGAACTATCTACCATATTGACATTTTCTCCCTCTCTCTATATTTTGTGCTTTCAAATTCTTCATTGCCCCAGGTCATCTGACCCTCTTCTGTCCTCTCTTGGGAACATTTTAACATTTATGAGTTCATCTGATCTTTACAGTAAGCCCTGGGGGGGGGGGGCGGTAAATATCATCAGCTCCATTTTGTTGATGAGGAAATAGACTCAAGAGAACTGAAATGATTTGTCCATTGTCACAACAGCTAATCAATCAACATGCATTTTATTAAGTACTCATTGTGAACTAGACATAGTGAAAAATACTGACAATACAAGAAAGGTCCAAATAATCCGAAATAATCTTAAATTGCCGTCACTCTAATATAAAGATGCTCAAAGCTAAGTCTCTTGACTTTAAATGTTTGATTCTTTCCACTTAACCACACTTCTTTTTTTAAATGTATTTCATTTTTTCCACTACATGTAAAGACAATTTTTAACATTCATCTAAAAAGATTGAGTTCCAAACTTTCTCCCTCCTTGCCTCCTCCCTCCTGAAAAGGTAAGAATTTTAAATTGGTTATTACATCAAGCTCTTTTTCTATACAAAAACACTTCTTAAGGACATGAACTTCAATGCTTGGGCATACTTAATTTCAATGAGCCCTTCTTCTAGCTTTGTATCTGAAGCTAAAAGCAGTCTGGGAATTTGCATCAATTATTCCCCAGGCCTGGCCTTTTACTCACTCCTCATCTCTGTCTCCTGACTTCATTTCAAATAAAAACCAATCTTCTACAAGAAGCCTTTTCCTGATGCCTTTCCTCTGGGATGATCTCTAATTTATTCTGTCCATATCTGTATAGAGTTATTTGTGTGTTGTCTCCTCCATTAGACTGGAAACTCTTGGAGGGCAAGAATTTTTGCCTTTTTTGTATCACAATACTGAGAACATAGTAAGCAATTAATGATTGACTAAATAAGGAAATCCAGTTCAAAATTGAACTGTAAAATGTAGTCAGTACAATGCAACTTGGATTGTAACTACATTTATAAAGTATGATGAATGGGGGGGGTATGCACTAAAGTACCATTTTGAATAAGGGTGTAGATATCTATGGAAAAGGACAGAGATTCATTGGTATCTCTGAGGCAGAGATCCAGATAGACATGTTTCATTTAGAATTACAGGACAAAGTACAGGAGGAGGACAGATGGAGGCCAATTTGTAATGTAGATAGATTGTCTTTTGAACCAAAGCAAACTTTGGAACAACAGAAAAAGCATGGAATAATCAATGATGGAATGGACAAGCAATAGCAAGATACATCAATCGATTGCCCCTCATCAATGACTGGTCATGAATCATTGGTCACCTTTGAGAGCCTGTTTTTGCTGAACTAATCAAAAGCAAAAGTTCATAGTCCTTGAGTGGGAAGACAGATAGCAATCCCACTGACATCTTCCCTTTCCCCCAAAGAAGCGGTGGGAAGAAGGATACCAGCAGTCCAAAAATAATGTTAGAATATGGTGTTGAAATGGAGATGGAGGGAAAAGACCACTTAAAATCAATTTTGCCTACACATGTTTTCCTTCTCATGAAAAGAGAATGCTAATTAATTGTTTGTAGCTAGGCACAGGGAACTGATGGATGCTAATGAGAAAGAAGTCATCATTAATGGGGCATAGCATTAACCTCATCTGGGCCCTCACTGCTGTTTGACAATCCATCTAGATTTCTCTTACTGTGGTCCCATGATTTTCCAAAGTAACTGCAAGCTTTGCTCCCTCATGTGCTGCTCCCTTCCCTTCAACTCTACTTAGAGCAGGTGACTTAGTGCCAGAAGAAAACTGAGACTTTCCATTAGGTGGTCCTTTCCCCCAAACTGGCTGTCAGCACATTGTCTAGTGGGTAGAAACTTGCCTTGGATATTTCCTAGCTTGGTAATTCTGGGCCATTGACTAAATCCATCTCTCTGTCTTCACTTTTTCATTTGTAAAATGGCAATGATCAAATGACATAACACACACATATGTAACCATATTGTATATGTATATTAAATATGCATATACATTTTTATAATACATTTATTTCATTGGTATAAGGGAAATATAAGGTAATATGAAAATATTATTCCATTGCTATGAGGAATGTGGTGATGAGAAAACTTTCTGTAGCAATTAAGGGAAACATTTCCCTTAAACATGTAGTCTCTTAAAAAATCAAGTAATCATATCCACATTAGTACAATTTTATACTTTTTGAAAAGAAAAATTTCTAAATCTGTAATGTTGAACTCAAATAGAAATGTACATTAAACCATACATAAAGGAGCCTTATGGGTTGCATATTGATTTAGAGAAGACTATTATCTAGGTTTCATAATATTTTATCTTTTTAAAATATTTCTCAGTTAAAATTTTAATTTCTGTATTTGACACCTCTGTTCTAAATGAAAAAATTTAAAATCCTAACAAAAAATATTTCAAATGAAAAGATGTCCCCCTCCTCACATAGGTATTACTGCATAATATTTTCCTGCTACATTTTATTGCCTTAGAGATTTGCTTAGAGGAGCTCTAAGTTGAATTCCTTATCCAGTCTCACACCTGTTTGTGCCAGGGGCTGGACTTGAACTCAAGTTTTCCTGGCTTTCAGCTAAGCTTTCTATCTGCTACTATGCCTCATTAATTCTAGGATCAAATATGAATTCTTGTGTTTGATTTTTTTTTCTTTTTGCAAGGCAATGGGGTTAAGTGGCTTGCCCAAGGCCACACGGCTAGGTAATTATTAAGTGTCTTAGACAGGATTTGAACTCAGGTACTTCTGACTCCAGGGCCGGTGCTCTATCCACTGCGTCACCTAGCCACCTCCTGTGTTTGATTTTTAAAACTTTTCACAGTCTGGCCCCTTTCTACTTTTTTTCAGTCCCCTTTCATATTAATTCCATCCTTCTACTCTGTGGTTCTGCCATATTGACTTTTATGTTCTTGACAAAAGATGTCCCATTCCCCATCTGTGTTCCATTGCATCAGGGATTATTTTGCTTTTGTCTCTGCATCCTAACACTAAGCAGTGAAATATTATAATTACTTGGTGGATTCTGGTAGATTAATTGATTGATCCCTCACTCTCATCAGATCACAGGAAGAGATGTCCATTCTTTGCTATGGCAAATCCCACTCTATCCTTCCTGCCATCACCATATGAATCTTCCTTACATGTATCCGGTTTTAACATTCCCCTTAATCAAAAATCTTCAAAGGTTCCTTTTTTTGCTAAAACATAAAAGTTCAGATTCCCCTTCTAAACATTAGGGCCTCCATCTTCTGGAGACACACCACTGGCCCAGTCTTATGTTATAGTATATGCAAGCCTTTTCATGAACTATATCATGTAAACCAAACTGGGTTGGTCAGTCAACCAAACATTGAATATACTTTTCCAACTCTACATTTTTGCTAGAGGTTTTACCTCTGATTGAAAATGAGCTCCCTCCCATAATTCTTATGTTGAATTCCTTTCCTGATCTTTAATATCCAACTGAAATGCCACCTATTTCATCAAGCTTTCATTGATTTCCTCAGTCTATAATTAGTAGTATAAGAAGTAGTATAATAGATATAGAGGGTAAAGGAAGTAGGTCATTTACTTAACATCACACAAGTGGTAAGTGTCAGAGGCTGGATTTGAACTCAGGTTCTTTGACTTCAGAGCTGGTGTTCTTGCCAGATCACATTGCCCCTAGGAATTCATAGTGTTCACTGTTTTGAATCTCTTTTTTTATGAGATCGTCTCAGAGAGGTTCTTGGGGGACTGAATGATTAAATGATTTGTCCAGGGTCACACAGCCAATATTACCTAGGACCTGGTTCAATATCTAGCCACTATTCTATGTTGCAGAGGAAGTGCCCGACTAAATCAGAAAAGGGACTTTCCACACCAGGGATAGTCCTATAGCAATGAAATATTAGGTCTAGATAAAACTTTGATTACAAGGGACCAAGCACGAAACATGATGCCTGCCTTCTGTCAGAGAAGTGATAGAATTAAAAAATATAATGAGGGGAGGCTAGGTGGTGCAGTAGATAAAGCACCAGCCCTGGATTCAGGAATACCTGGGTTCAAATCCTGCCTAAGACACTTAATAATTACCTTATGGCCAAAGTGGGGAATTGTTTTGCTAGAATAGACATATTTATTGTGAGAATTTTCTCCTTACAATTTCATTTTTCTCATTTAGTAGAGGATAAGAGGACATGTAGAAAGTAAACACTTGGAGAGAGACAGAAAGAGATAGCAAGAGAGAAAGAGACATATGAAGACCGAGACAGACATTAAGAGAGAATGAGAAACAGAGAGAGAAAGAGGAAAAAATTAATGAAGGAGATATAAAGAGAGAAATATTACAGGTTCAGGTCTAATTCCTATCTCTTAATATATTCATATATTATTTTATACTCCATTTGTGTCTGTGCCCTATCTTACCACTAGACTGTGTGTTCCATGAAAGCAGGCACTATATCTTACCTATAATTCTTAACTTCCCCAGAGCTTACAACTTGATTCTCTGCAGAACTTAATTATTTAAATGGTGAATTATACTGAATTGAATAATAAGGAAAAACCATATTCCTGCTATCCACAGCTAATCATAAGACCAGTAACTGCAAATAATATGCCTGGTAATATAGTAATGCCCTTCAGACCCTACTTTTAATACTTTTACTTCCTCCAGGAAATAAAATTACATTTCCTCCAATATAATACTCATTAAAATCCAAACTTACTGCACTGATGATTAGGCTTTAGGGTATGATGAAAATCCTATTGCGTTGTCGTCACAGCTTTGTTGTGTGACCATTGGCACCCACTTTACCACTATAAGCCTCTTCTTCCTTCTCTGTAAAGGGTGGATATTAATTCCTGTCTCCCAACCTCATGGAATTATTGTGAGGTTTAATTGACATAATAAATGGAAAGTCCTTTGGAGTTGCCAAGTACTATATGAATGTGAGCCATATCATCTAATTTAAGTGAAATTATTGCTTCAATGATTCAAGTGTATATGATTCAAGCTGTGTACTCTCCTTTTACTGGTGCAGACCCCACATTTTCTATGATTTAAAAGATGATCATGGAGAGGTACAAAAGGTATCAATTGCTGTCCAATCTGTTGATGAGCCTTTTCGAAATTACATGGACTAGTCATCAGTAGGAGCATAGTCATTTAGTCTATCATCTGCTTGGTTGAAGTCTGAAATAAACCTCTATACCAGTTACCATACTAGTATTTTATTGAGTAGAATTATGTTTTTCATAAATCACTAACTTTTTAAGTCTACAATTAATGCTTTGTTTTCTCAGCTGGATCATGGCTATCTCCCATTAAAGAGGGCTTCCTACTCATGAGCATTCTTCAATTAGTCCAGTCTAGCTACGAAAGACTAATTAGTTCTTATCTGTAAGTTATCTCTAATCAAGTTCCTGTCAAACTGCCCTTAATGAGATGCATTAGAAAGAATATCATCTGCTAAGAAAAATACCAGCTAGCTATTAAATGCGTAAAGCAGATAACTTTTTATCTGTAAGGTGTGTGTTTGCCATTAGATTTCTCTAGGGACTGTCTGCATAACGGGCATTCCACTAAAGACCTTGTATCACAGTTAGATTATTTGCACCAGTCCTATAGAAGGAACATTTCAAAGCTTTACTTTTCATAGAATATAATTCATAAAAGTAAAATAATACTTGGTTCATTTCCAATCTACTAAGTATGTAAAGAAATATTGGATGAATTCAATCACCATCAGATTCTCTTTGTTGGAAGCACCAAAGGAACTTTTGTTTTTATTGTTATTGTTTTGACAGAGGGGGAGAGATGAATATTATAGGTAGATTCTGTGATGGTCCCTCAGTGGGTTAGAAATGTCCACTAATCATTGTTGACTTCCCTCAAGCCAGAAGGTGAACATGAGGGGAGAAAGTATTCCCAACATAAGGGGCAGTCAGATAAAATGCCCGGAGATGGAGAGTCTTGTTCACAGAAAAGCAGAGACTCCAAGATCATTGGATTGAAGAATACTTTGAGGGATGTAGGAAATAAGATGACTGGAAAAGTAGGGGGAAGGGGTTGTAGAGTACGATGGGTTTTGAATGTCAAACAGAGGATTCTCTATTTGCTTCTAGAAGTGATAGGGAGCTATTGGAGTTTTTTGATAATGGGAATGATATGGCCAGACCTGAGCATTAGGAAAATAACTAAAGAGCTTTGTAGTTAATTGACCAACCAGCAGACTATTGCAATAGTCTAGGTATAAAGAGATCAGGGTCTGTACCAGTGTGATGGAAGTATTAGTGGTGAGAAGCGGGGATATTTGAGAGATGTTGCAAAGGTGAAATCTATAGATTGTATGGGGATGAGAAGTATAGTTGACTCAATTATGACACCTAGGTTGTAAACCTGAGGGCTATGAAGACAATTTTAGAAAAACATCGAAGGGGAGATTTAGGGATTCCTGACATTACTTTTGTGATTTTGAATAAATCACTTTTTTGTATCTCAAATAAAAGATGAGGGGGAGTGGCCTAGATCTAAGATCCTATTCTGCTCTCAACCTAAGATCTTAATTTTACCCCCAAGTGGTACTATTGGGCACTTGCCTGGTCCTGTTATATAAGGACCAGGAACTGCCAGGTTTATATGTTTATCCAGATGGTTATCTGGTTCACCAACATCAGGACACATTAGGGAAAAATAATCCTCAGACAACTAATTATTTCTATCCACTAGCTTTTCCCCTTCAGGGAGTAGCAGTGCCCATCTCAGTAGTCAAGGAGAATGACTTGAATGTAGAAATTTATCCAACTAGACTTTTTATAACTCATAACTTCCCATACTGGGATAAACCCACACCCTCTTTCCTTGGTGCAGTCTTTTCTTTCCTTTTCACTTAGCATTACCTAATAGAATCAATTCAACAATCCATAATTTGATTATGTACAGGTCTTTATCTAATACCCGAAGAAGTATAAGGAACAAAATCAAATGTATTCAAACAATGACCATGTTTGCAACATAACAAGGATTTTTCCCAAGATCTACATAACCCTTAACCAGGAAATAAGCACATAAAATCCAAGCATTCCAGGAGCATTGTTTAACCCTAGTCTAGACCTCCCCATCAAATACTCCACTTCCACCATGGTAGCCAGCATCCACAAATGCTATTTCAATGGGAGATTCGCATTGGGTCAATGGTCAATCAGTTGTGTGACAAAAGGCTCAAGGAAACACAGCAGGCTTCTGTTTCTTTCTTAGATGCATCTACCTATAATTTTGATTCAGAAGTTTATTCCTCCTCGCCTTTTCACTTCCTCAGCAGTTCACTCTGCTGGCTAGTCTGCTCCCATGGGCCTTCAGGTTTACCAGTCTTATTACTTATTAGTCTTTTTCCTCCCTCCATAGAAGTTCCTAGGATCATAATTCTAGAACAGGGTCTCTTAAACTAGGGTCTGTAAACCTTTATATTTACAAAAATATTTTATAGCTATCTTTGTAAGACTAGTTTCCTTTATGATCCCATATATTTTATAAAATACATATGAAAACAATTTTCTAGGTGTCCTATGGGCTTCACCAGATTGCCAATGGATAAAGGGGAATGAAGAAGAGAATACATATGTTGAGCACTAAGTGCTAAGTAAACAGTTTATTTTATTTCATATGATGCTTAAAACAGTACCTGAGGGGCAGCTAGGTGGTGCAGTGGATAGAGAGCACTGACCCTGAAGTCAGAAGACCTGAGTTCAACTCTGGACTCAGACACTTACTAGTTAGAAGTGTGACCTCAGGAGAGTCATTTAATCCCATTGCATTTCAAAACAACAACAACAGCAAATAATCATACCTGGGAGCTGGGTGACATTTTCATTCCTATTTTACAGTTGAAGCAACTGAGACAAACAGAGGCTATGAGACTTGTCAAAGCTTACACAGCTAGTAAGTGTTTGAGGCTGGATTGGAATTCAGATCTTTCTGACTCCAGACCCAGAGCTCTATCCACTGAGCTACCACCTGTCTAAAAGGGGTCTAGGACGCCAAAAAAGAGAGAAGGAACACCTGGACCCAGGGAGGTCATCTCAGTCTAAAATAAAACCTTTAGAGTGAGAAAAATGGGCAGAGACACCTAGGGAAGTCCCACCATTTTGCAGATGTCAAAAATGAGGTCCATCAAGGTTAAGTGACTTTCCCAGAGAAAGAACTCAGTTCCTCTGACTACAGACCCAGTTGCAAGTAATAAGCTTTTTCACTATCCTGGTCTCAGTACAGAAAAGTATCTGCAGGACCTATGGCATCTGTGCTATTTTCATCCCAAAGTTGTGACCTTTCTTTCAAACTAAGTTCACCTCCTCCTCAAATTGTACTCAAAGACTGATTAGTTATTTGATTCTGGATAAGGCTATTCATCTTTCTCTGATTCAGTTTCCACTTCTATAAAATGAGAGGGTTGAGTTTGACTGCCTCTGAGGTCCTCTTTTCATTGGGTGGCTAGGGGATATAATAGAGAGCTGGACCTGGAGACAAGAAAAACAGAGTTCAAATCTGGCAACCCTGGGCAAATCACTTAATGGAATTTACCTCAGTTTCCTCATCTGTAAACTGAGCCAGAGAAGGAAGGACAAACTACTCCAGGATCTTTGTCAGGAAAATCCCCAAACAGGGTCATGAAAAGTAAGATACGACAGAAAAATGACTAAATGACTAAAAAGTTTTGGTTCTAAATCTACTGAGCTATGACTCGTTGTTTCTGCTTACCTCTTGGACCTGAACTGATTTTGATTTTCATATTTTCTGGTTTTTTTCTATCTTACAGCAGTAGAAGTCCTAAGGACATGTTCCCCTTCCTGGAACTCCCCACAATGTGACATTTATATCCTTTGAATGTGTTACCAACAATTGAGTTGTGGCTTTAAAACCACATTTTGGGCAGTTAGGTGGCACAGTAGATACAGCACCGGCCATGGAGTCAGGAGAACCTGAGTTCAAATCCCATCTCAGACACATAATAATTGCCTAGCTGTGTGACTTTAGGCAAGTCACTTAAGCCCTCTGCCTTGTAAAAATTAAAAAGAAAACAAAACAAAACCCCACATGTTTGAAACTTATTTTAAACAGCCCAGGAATATTTATCAACATTATATGATCCATATTTTGATGATTTATGAAATTAGAGGCAGTTGGGTGGTAGAATAGATAGAGTATTGGACCTGGGATGAAGAAGACCTGAGTTCAAATAGAGTTTCAAGCACTTAATAGCTGTGAGACCCCTCTGGGGACTGACACTTTGACCTTTGGTTTCTGATATGTCCCATGCTAAATATTTAATGTAAACCTCTTAATTCAGAGAACAATATTCTCTTGGAATAATTCTTAGGTAAAGCCAGGTTATCTTCCACTGGAAAAAGGTCAAGCTATGTTTCCGACAGTACTTTAGAAAAATCAATACTGACATGTTTTTACTGAAAAATCCATTTCTGAGTTTAGATAATGAAACAAATGCACAGCACTTCTGTAACTTGGGATATCAGAATCATAGAATTTCAGGGACTTGGTGCCAGAGGGCAGAGAACCCAGTTTGGCCTAGTCTTTATTGTTTTTAATTAGACCTTCTCTGATCAAGCCATAGCCCCTCCATCTCTTTTGTTGGAGATAGTTTGGTACCATGGACACAACATTGCATTTGGAGTAGGGAAATCTAGGTTCAAATCTTAACTCAGATAATGAACAATAGTGTGACTATTGACCGATGAACTAACCTCTCAGTGCCTTGGTTTCCTCATTTTTATTTTTTTTATTTTTTATTTTTTAGGTTTTTGCAAGGCAAATGGGGTTAAGTGGCTTGCCCAAAGCCACACAGCTAGGTAATTATTAAGTGTCTGAGATGGGATTTGAACCCAGGTCCTCCTGACTCCAGGGCTGGTGCTTTATTCACTATGCCACCTAACCGCCCCCCACCCCGTTTTCCTCATTTTTAAAATGACAAGGTTGAACTTGATGGTCTTTGGTGACCTTGATGAATTTTGAATTTTTTCCACCCCTAAATTTATTATTCCATGAGGCTAAATCACTTAATCTCTCTGGATCTCAGTGTCTATATCTCTAAAATGAGGGGGTTGAACTCCTGACTTTTTAAGACCTTCCTCATTCTAAATCTATGATTCCAAGTTAACTCCTCTGTCCCTCTGCTTCTTCATTTATAAAATTATGAGTTTGGACTCAATGCCTTTCAATTCTAAATCACTGAGATTGTTAAACCATTTGAAATTCATTTACCCAAACTTTTCTTGGAGATCTCCAATGAGGAGAGAAGTCATCACCTCTTAAATTATTCTCTCCAATTCATTTTCCAGTAACTCAAATGTATGGAACTTTCTTCCATTGTATCAAACTTAAATTTGCCCAAATATGTATCCATCTAGCAGGCAGTTCATAGGACCTGGATTACTTTAGTTTTTGTTTTCCAAGCAGGCCTTAAGTGGTCTAAAACTCTCTCTTGTAATTGTATACCAATGAATCCCCCAACCCCAGCCCCAACACACACTTTGTTTTTAGTAAAAATCTCAAAACCTATTTCCTGTGAACCACCATGACCCTGTAGCTCACAATTTCCCATTTCTAACCTTTTCTATCCCCACTCCACAACTCCAAGTAAATCTGCCTGAGAAATCAGAGTCATGGTTCCTCCAGTAGCTATTCTCTTTGGGAATCACTGACCCGTAGCATCTCCACCAATGCTTTGACAAGCTATGGTGCAACCTCAGCAGGGCGGGTGATCCATTAAAAACTGGAGTTGGGAAACTCTTTAGATGAGACTTGTCCCTGCTCAGAGTAATTAATTCTTTGACTGCCACACTGGGATGCAGTGAATGAAAACATACTCTCAGGAGTAACAATTATGCTAATGGTAAGAAGCCAGGGAGACAAAGACCACAACAGCTTAGCTGAATTGGCCTAGGATTTCTGTATGTACAACTAGTGGCCCCATACACACTCATCAGTAAAGCATCAAAGTGCAAAAGGAACTTAGCCCTGAGTGAAGGAACTTGTATATTCTCTTACATGTCTATAGGCATGTGATTATTTATGCAAATGTGTGTGTGTGTGTGTGTGTGTGTGTGCGTGTGTGTGTGTGCGTGTGTGTTTTGGGGAGAAGGACATCCTCTAAGGAAGAGAGTTTTAAATTTAGACTTTACAGACACTGAAAGGGGCTATGTACAGGTTTCAAGGGGGCTATGAAAATGGATCTCTCTTTTCATTCACGTCTAAAATAAATTCACTGTTTCCTTCATCAAAATGGTAAAAAGTGCACAGCAGAAAACAAAAGAAGACATAGAAAAATAGGTCAGTCTTTGAAAATAATATGTAGTATTTATTACATGGCTTTTCAAAAAGAGTGAAATGGAAATTCATGAATTTTATATTGATTCTTCTTCTCAGGATTTTCTATGTACATGGAAATGTTCTTTTTTTTACTTTTGGTAATTAAGTTCAAAATAAGTGAAAATATTAAAAATTAAAACAACATTAAAAACCATGGCTCTGAGAAGGGGTCTATTGGCTTCACCAGATTGCCAAGAGTTCAGGACAGAAACAAGATTATGAGCCTCTGTCCTTGAATCTACATTATCTTTAGTCACAGTATCAGTTTTATCTCCTGTAAAAAGGGGAAAACAATGTCCTATTAAACTGGATGATAACTTGAACTTGGAAGGTGCCACAGTTTTAATGATAACTTCGAATTTCCCTTTTAATTAATAGGTATAGAGACTGGACCTATCTGTGATATTATTGATTTGGTATCTCATCAAATGAGGTAACTCCCTTTACTAATATACAAAGGGACCTTCTCTGAAACACAGTTGTAGAGAATTGTTTTGGGTAACTGAATGGATAAATGGTATTCCCAGGTTCCTCTGTCAGGAGCAAATCAGAGAAAGGGCTTGAACCAGATTTTCCTGTCTCTAAGACTAGATTTCTATCCATTAGGTCATGCTGCCTTTATCTTAATATTATTATTATCATTTACTAAATTCAGAAACAATCTGGCATGGAGGCTGGAGAATTCAAATTCTCTCATTACTCTGAACAATCCAATCAATGATTGTCTCAGTGTCTTACCTAAGACTCTAAGAGAGGACAGCTGAGAAGGTGCTGACTTTCTTTAAGAGAGGAATTTCTTCTAGAAGCCTCCCTATACTAATTAAATAATAGAACCAATAATAATAATAATAATAAGAAGAAGAAGAAGAAGAAGAAGAAGAAGAAATATGGAAGGGAATAAGCATTTATATAGCTCCTGATATGAATCAGACACTGTGCTAAGTTCTTTATGAATATTATCTAATTGGATTCTTACAGTAAACCCTTTGATTTATCTCCATTTTACAGTTGAGGAAATTGAGGCAAATAGAAGTGAAGTGACTTGCCTAGAATCACACAAGTATGTAGGAAGAGTCTGAGGCTGGATTAGAACTCAGGTCTAATTCCAGTTAATACTTTTAATCATTCTATAATTATTCAGCATTTAAGTCCTTCTCTAGTGCCACATTATGCCTCACATAATCTGGGTTCCCAAGGAAGATGAAAATAGTGAGCATCTTAAAACAGATCCTGCCAAGCTGGAAAAATTTCAAGCCTGAGTTAACAGGTAGACTGTGAAAAGGCATAGTAGATTACAGTGACATTTGATTTAGGAAGAGGCAGATAGGTGACAGTGTGGATGCCGTGTTGGTTATTTTTGTGTCTGACTTTTCCTGACCCCATGGTCCATAGCATACCAAACCTTCCTATCTTCTACTATCTTTGAGAGTATGTCCAAGTTGATGTTCATTGTATCCATGACATTATGCAGCCATCACATCCTCTGAAGACCCCTTCTCCATTTGTCTTCAATCTTTCCCAACATCAGATACTTTTGCAATGAGTCCAATCTACTCATTATGTAACCAAAATATTGAAGCTTCAACTTCAGTATTTGACATTCCAGTGAATAACTTGAATTAATTTCTTTAAGTATTGATTTCTTTGATCTCTTTACTAGCCAAAGAACTCTCAAAAATGTCTTCTCCAACACCATAATTTGAAAGCATTGATTCTGTGGTGCTCAGCTTTCCTTATAGTACAACTCAATAGTCATAGATTACTACCATAAAAACTATAGCTTTGATTGTAAGGACCTTTGTCTCTGATTTTTATATTCCGTTCAGATTTGCCAAAGTTTCCCTTCCAAGGAGCAAGCATTTTAAATTGCATGGCTATAGTTGCCATCTGCTGGGATCTTTGAGCCCAAGATCATAAAATCTGACATTGCTTCCATTTCTTCTCTCTCTCTCTCTCTCTCTCTCTCTCTCTCTCTCTCTCTCTCTCTATCTCTCTTTGCCAGGAATATGGCAAATGGGACCAGTTACCAAGTTACCAGTTACCAAGACCTTTGGTGTTTCTTTTTTTATATTTTAAGCTTTAAGTAAGTTTTTATACTCTTCTCCTCATCAAAATTCTTCTTAATTCCTCTTTCTGCCATCAAAGTGATATAATCTATATGTCTGAGATTGACGATATTTCTCCCAATAACATTATTTTCAACTTTTCATTCATCCTGCTTGGCATTTCACATGATGTACTCAACAAATAAGTTAAATAAGTAATGTGACGATATGCAGTTTCATGGTATTTCTTTTCCAATCTTAAACCAAACAGCTGTTCAATTTAGGTTCTGCCTGTTGCTTCTTGGCAGCTAGGTGGTGCAGTGGAGAGACTACTAGGCCTGGAATCAGAAAAACTCATCTTCATGAGTTCAAATCCCAGCTTAGATACTAAATAGCTATGAGAGCTTGCATAAGTCACTTAATCCTGTTTGCCTCATTTTCTTCATCTGTAAAATAATCTGGAGAAGGAAATGACAATCACCTCTAGTATCTTTGCCAGGAAAGCTTCAAATGGGGTCAAATTAGAGTGAAATGACTGAATAGCATCTAATTATTTCTTTACCTATATACAGGTTTCTCAGAAGACAAGATAATTTGATTGATACTCTCATCTCTTTGAGAATTGTCACATTTTATTGTGATCCACATAGTTAAAGGCTTTAGTATAGTCATTGAATCAGAAGTAGATGTTTTGTTCTGTAGCTCCCGTGCTTTCTCATTAATGCAGCAAATGTTAGCAAACTGGTCTTTAGTTCTTCTGTCTCTTGGAAAGCCAGACTGCTCTTCTGGTAATTCTTGGTTCACATATGGCTGAAGCCTAAATCTTAAGCATAATCTTACTGATGTGTGAAATGAACACAATTATTTTGTAATTTGAACATTCCTTGGCATTGTCCTTTAGGATTGGTATGTAAACTGATATTTTCCAATCCAGTGACCACTGTTGTTGAGTTTTCCAAATTTACTTGTCTATTGAGTGCAGAATTTTAACAGCATCATTTTTTAGGCTCTTAAATGACTAAGCTACAATTCTATCCTCTAGCCTTATTGTTAGCAAGGCTTCTTAAGGTCCATTCGACATCATTTTCTAGGATGTCTGGCTCGAGATCAGTAACCACATTAATATGGTTATTGGTGATGTTAATCTTTCTTGAGCCTCCAGTTCAACACGGGAAAATCTACAGTTCTTTTGATTTTCTTACTATCTCCTCTTCAACTTTTCTGCTTCTGTTAAGTCCTAACGAGTTCAGATTCTGTCACTGACACTTATCTGCATGACTCTTAATATTAGATTCCTCATCTGTAAGATGATTTCAACCTCACAAGATTGTGGTGAGAGTCAAAGAAGATAATCCACATAGAGTGTTTTATAAAACTTAAAAATAATAGTGAATTACTAGCTTAGCTAAGTTCAGAGAGATTAGTCACAAGGTTGGCTACAGGGTAATAGATTTTTGGAACCAGAGAAACTGTCCAACACTATCAAACAAGTGAAAAAATTTTGTCAGCTTGCTGGGTGGAGAGATCTGTGACGTGGCAAGGATAAGTCCCAGGTCTCCAAAGCACCAAAACATATGTAATTCATGTGAAATGGACATTTATATTTGCCTTTTATAGGAAAAAAATTCTTTTATTGAGACTTTTTTGTATTTAGTCATTTTCGTTTTACAGATGAGAAAACCAAGGATTAGGAAGTATAAGTAATTTTCCCAGACTCAGAGGTCAGGGTAAAAGACAGAAGTTGAAGCCAGGTCTTCTTGACTTTGACAACCTTTCTCCTTCTATTTTGTCATGCTGCTTTCCCAGAGGGTGACTAGAATCTAGAATATTAAATTATCCAAAATATTTTATATAAATTTAATATATTTAAAGAAATAAACATTTTAATAAATATGATTTATTATACAAAGCATATCTATAATGAATAACATGCAATAAATATTTTAGATTATTTAATTATGAACAAATATAATATTGCTTTATAATTATATTAATATTATAAATATTTATTACAAAAGTTATATGTGTATAGCTACTTATACATAATGCACATATGTATGCATTTATTAATATACATTTACTGCATACATTATATGTGCATATACAAATGCATATGTAATGCAACATAAAATATATCAATGATATTTATATATACTGTGTAAATTATATGTGTATATATAATTAATCTAAAAATCTAAAAATGTTATATATGTCTATATAAACTCACACACATACAAATACCTAATGCACATATAATTATATTAAATGATATATTATTTACTGTCTAAGTTACATATGTGCATATATATAAACATATTCAGATGCATAAAATGCATATGATTGTATTAATATTATACATACTACATAAATTACATATGCATTTGAACATATATATATATATATATATATATATATATATATATATATATATATATATAAATAGGCAGTAAATATAGTATCTCCTCCTACTTGCAGTTATATGCATTCCTTTACATCATTACATATGGAATGAACCCAGTAATTTTTTAGGGCAAAACCCCAACAAAAGCCTACCCAGAGAGTCAACAAGACAACTGTGAGATTCATTACACAGACAGACATGGTGTTTTGGCTTCTAAGTAGGCAGAAGGCTGTAACATTAACACATGGTTCATTAGAGCAGAATTAGAGCCTGGTTATTCAGTACTCCAAAAATTAGGGATGGTCTGCATCAAGCTGATTTTCCCATGAAAACAGGGAGCCTCCAGTTCAACACTGGAAAATCACTAATTATGGCCTTGAACCTATTTATATGCAGAAAACACACCCTCTTTTCTCTTGTTAACTCTATGGTTTCAGAATGCAGAAAACTCTAGGCAAAGCCTAAATGGTTACTTCAGAGAGAGAATCTTTATTTTTTCTTAGTGTAGATTGTTAAAGCTTAGATTGGACCCTCTGACACATCTCCACATTTTTCTTTTAACAGAGTAGCTTTTTCTTTACATGCCTCAAAATGCAGTTGCTTATTGATTGAATGGTAACATCACACTTATATCAATATGCAAATTATTTTATTTAATTCATTTGGCAATTCGGATTTTTTTCAACCAATAACTTCACATTATTATTGCAGATTTGTGACAGATTTTGTGATTCTGAGGTGCAAGGCAATGGTACAATACTTTCGTTCTCAATCTAAGCCCTGGTTATTTATCTCTCCAATCTGTAAATAATCTCACCTTCTTCTGAACTTTCATAGCCAATTTCATTGTACACAGAAACCCCAAATCTCAGAAACCATTTAGACTAACCCACCCTGGGAAAAGTATCTCTTCTCCACAGCATCTGAGCCAAGCAAAGTCCCTAGTGAAGGGGCCCACACGTTGCCTCCCAATGTAGCCCATGCTTTTCATCTGTGGAATTTCTGCCCTGGGGCCCATGTGGTCCTAAAGGATGAGTGTTTTCTGGGGGCCTGCTCTATCTAGCTGGCCTGAATCATGTTTGATATTATATACTTGCCATCTTTCCTTTTATCCCCCTTACAACCAGATGTATATCATTTCTCCCCTCCTTCTAGTTTTAGAATCACAATCAAATCATTTCTATCACCACTACTGAAAAGGATGTGGCCTTTATGGCTCTGTTCCCATCTGCCTGACTTTGCATATCCTCACTCCTATTCCCAGAGCCTGGCTGACATTATCCTCTGAGGTTCCTCAGAGTTTCTTAGATAGTCTGGGGGTGAAGAATTGGGCTTGAAATCAGGAAGACTTGGATTCTAATTCTGATTCAGACATTCAATAGGGGTGAACCTTCCTTAGCTCCATTTCTTTTATGTATAGTGGGAGAGGCAGTGGATTTGGGGGTTTCTATATCTATGATCCAATGTTTTTTCTTCCCCAGTAGAATGCAAGTTCACTGAGAGCAGGGACTGACTAGTGTTTTATTTGAATTTCTAGGAATGATCACGGTGCCTGACATAGTAAACATTTAATTAAAAAATCATCCATCCATCCATTCATTCATTTCCCTTTTGTATAATTCTAACTTTTGATTTTTTTTTCTTATAATGTGTCAATGGTTTCCTCCCCATTTCACTTACATCTTCCCTCTAGGGTCTTGCTAAACATTTGTTCAACAAATAAAATTGTTTTTTTCTTGGACAATTTTATCATCTCATCTCCTAAGAAATTTCCAATTTTATTCTTTAGTCTACTTACTTATGTTTCTGTCTTATTTCCTACTTCACTGCTCTTTGAGGTTGGGGACCAGATTTATTTTTGTTGATTCCTCAGGCTTTGAGTTTCGCAAGTTTTAATAGATCAGATGACTCAGTACTAGAGTTGCAATGGTCCTCTGTGGTCATCCATTCCAATTATCTCTTCAATATTATGAATGTTATACCAATCATGTTTTTGTTTCCAGTCCTCTGCTGAACAAGAAGTCTGCCATCTTAGAAATAGCCCATTCCACTTTAGGGGAACACAAATTATCAGGAAAAATTTCCCAACATCAAGTATTTATTCTGCTTTTTTCAAAATCCAGAAATTGTTCCTACTCCTGACTCCTGAGACAAAAAAATGAGCCTAATCCTTCTTCTATATCTTTGAATATTTCAACAGATATTTATTAAGACCTGGTACTGAGGGATGTTAAGAAAAAAATTACATGACCCTTATCTTCAGGGACCTTTCTTCAACTGTTGACAAGTATATCAGATACAAAGAAAAATGATCATCATGATGATGATAAATGATGATGATGATTGTCCTTTATTCTCAAAGAAGACCATGACATGAGGGAGGTGATGCCATGACAAGCACATGAACTGAATTTGAGTGAGGGGATGCTGGGCTGAGTCAAAGCTTCACTTTCTCCTTTGTGACCAGATATGAATCAGGATGACTGGAGACGGCCCTGAATTGGAGACAATCACGTTTAAGTGACTTGCCAATGTCACATAACTAGTAAATATCAAGTGTCTGAGACCAGATTTGAACTCCCATCCTCCTGACTCCAAAACCAATGTTCTATCCATTGCACCATTTATCTGCCCTGTAACCAAAATAATCAAATAATGTCAAGTTGGAGAGAGTGCTTCTAATTAGGGTACTATACTATACTATACTATGCTATATATAAAACTATACTATAGAAACTATGCTATAGAAAGTGGTACCTGAAATGTGAAGTCAGCTAAAGATTCTATTATACAGACTCTCAGGACAGAGGGCTTTTCAGGGTCAGAGTCAGTAAATATTCATTAAGCACTTATTGGGTATCACCTATTCTGCTAAGAATTAATGATATTTGTCCTTCATTCTTAAAGAGGACCCTGATATCAGGAGATGATGCTATGAGAAGCACTAGAATTTGGTTTGAGAGAGGTGGTGCTGGGCTAAGTCTCCAGTCTCACTTTCTCCTACAGAGCCATCTGGGTCCAGTGGCCAGATAGGAATCAAGATGACTGGAGAGGATCCTGAATGCAAGGCAATCAGAGTTAAGTGTCTTGCCCAGGATCACGTGGTAAGTGGCAAATGTTTGAGACTGAATGAGAACTCCTGTTCTCTTGACTCCAAGGCCAGTGCTCGATCCACTGCCTTCAAGGAGCTAACAGCCTTGCAAAAAAAGGAGGTGGAGGTTATTTGTCACAGGACATTATGAAGTCATGCTTCTGGGGTAGGAAGTGATTGGGGAGGTATGAGTTTCTGAACTGATTTCACCTTGCAGAAGGATGAGTTTCTGGAGATCATGAAATCCAGGTGGCAAATGATGTGATAGGAAATGAGGAGGAGAATTCTCATGGTGTCATCCTCAAACAGTAGAGAATATTGTAGACTTGATAGGATCACTGATAAAAGGCATGGAGATGGGAAATGGATATCATACCTGGAAAACATCTATCAGGACAGTTTGGCAGCTATCGTGTTAACCGGCCCCTTCTCCCACTCAACCAAATCTTCTCCAAGCTAAACTGTGCCTAAATCTTTTACCTAAGATTTACATGATTTCTTCACCATCATGTATACTGCCACCCATATGAGTTCTGGCTTGTCAGTGACCACCCTAAAATGCAGTGTCCAAAATAGGGTGACTTGTAGGATGAGAATAGTATATAACTAGACTATCATCTCTTCGTTTCACAGTATTATGCTTCACCTCCTTATTTCATGATTCTTTGTTTCAAGTTTTGTTCTGCTAAATTCTACTCAACTGTAAAATTGGTTTTCCCAAAATGTAGTTCTGATCATGTCATCCCTTATTCAATAAATTCCAGAGGCTCTCTATCATCTCTAGGATAAAATATAAAACCCTCTATTTATTTATTTATCTACCTATTTATTTACTTACCTATTCATTCATTCATTCATTCATTTATTCATTCATTCATTTATTTATTTATTTATTTGTTTGTTTGTTTGCTTGTTTATTTATTTATTTATGTAGTATCCTATATTTATTCATTTAAGGTCATTTGTGACCTGATCCATTACTATCTTTCCATTCTAACACCTTGTTGTTTTGTTTTCTCATTTGAGTCATGTCCAATCCAAATGCCCCTTTTTGAGTTTTCTTGTTAAAGATACTGGAGATGTTTGCCATTTATTTCTCCAAATTGTTCTACAGATGAGGAAATTGAGGTAAACATGGTTAAATGGCTTGTCCAGGATCTTACAGTTAGTATCTGAAATCATATTTGAACTCAGGAAGATGAGTTTTCCTGATTCTAAGGCTACTGATCTATCCACCATGTAAACAAGTTGCCCTCTTACACTTAATCTTTCCCTATATTTTGAAAAAGTGACACTAGCCTCATCATTGTTCCTTTCATAAGACACTCTATCTTTTGATTGTCTTTTCACTGACTGTGCTTCCTGTCTGACTAATCTTTCTCCTCATCTCTTCCTTATGTCGGGTTTCCTTATGTTCTTTAAATCTCAGCTAAAACTAACCTCCTGAAGATTTTTCCTGGTTCCTCCACCTCCCTACCTCTCTCTCTCTCTCTCTCTCTCTCTCTCTCTCTCTCTCTCTCTCTCTCTCTCTCTCCTCCAGCTCCTCAGCCTCTCCCCCTCCCCAACCCCACATAGACAGTACCTTATTCTGAGATTACTTCTGATTATTCTTTTATTTAACATTTTTCAAAGCAATGGGGTTAAGTGGCTTGCCCAAAGCCACACGGTTAGGTAATTATTAAGTGTCTGAGGCTGGATTTGAACCCAGGTACTCCTAACTCCAAGGGCAGTGCTCTATCCACTGTGCCACTTAGCCACCCCTACTTCTGATTATTCTTGTTGGTCCATATTTGTTTATATTTAGTCTCCTCTATTAGAATATAAATTTGTGGAGGGCAGGGACTGTGTTTGCATTTCTCTGAATACTTAGAATTAGTAGAAGGCTTGCCTTATGGCTAATGTATCAAATGCATCTAGATTTGATTCAATGAAGCTCAAGCTTTCATGGCTGCCGTATCATACCCTTGGCCTGTGGTTCCCTAAATTCCTACCCCCAGTTCTTTTTCAGACAAATCTTGCCGTACCTTTGTGATCTTGTTCTTGGTTTAAAAACCAAAACCAGGGGTGGAGCCAAGATGGCGACAAGAAGGGATTGAGTCTTAGGAGCTCTCTGATAAAACTCATAAGCTAAGGACTCTAACTAAACTTTCGAGAGACAGAACCCACAAAGGGACCCAGTGAGGCAGTTCTCCTACTCAAGGTAACCTGGAAAAGAGCAGAAAGGCTCTGCTCCCCAGGATTGGAGAGGCGGCCCGCCAGAGGGGTGGCCCACCAGAGCCAAAGAACTTCAGCCTCCTGGAGGCAGCCCCAGGGTGCTGGGAGCTGCAGCTCACAGAAGTGGGGGAGTCTTCAGAGCTGCACCCCGAGGAGCACCAGGCACAAAGTGTGGGGGGGAACAGCTGGGAGCAGCTTGGTCTTTCTGCAGCCCAGAGCCAGAAACAGAAGCAGGTGGAGCCAGTAAGCAGGAGCCTCCAGGGCATGAGCCCATTGAGCTGAGGGAGGGGAGTGAAAAGAAACTGCCAGCTCGGTCCTCTGTCCCTGGAACAGGACTCTGGGGCTATGACCACATTCAGATCCTGATCGCAGTCCAGGCCCCCCCATAGAACAGCAAGGGCCCCCCCCACCTCAGCCCCATGGCAGAGGGGTGTGCTTATGGTCATTCACAGAGCAGGAGGGAGGACAGAGCCTAAAACACTGAGACCCTTGTGAGAGTGTCCCAAAAGCTCAGGAAGCACCCCAAAACCAGGCCCAGGCTGGGAAAATGAGCAAGCAGAGAAACAAAAAGAAAACTATTGAGAAATATTTTGCAAATGAGCCCCAGAAGGACCAAAATACTCAGTCTGAAGATGAGGAAGCACAAGTTCCTGCATCTAAAGACTCCAAGAAAAAACAGAAACTGGGCTCAGGCTATGATAGAGCTCAAAAAAGACTTTGAAAATCAAATGAGGGAGTTGGAAGAAAAACTGGGAAAAGAAAGGAGAGAGATGCAGGAAAAACATGAAAATGAAGTCAGCAGCTTAGTCAAGGAAATCCAAAAAAAAATGCTGAAGGAAATAGCATGCTAAAAACAAGCTTAGATCAAATGGATAAAACAGTTCAAAAAGTTATTGAGGAGAAGAATGCTTTAAAAAGCAAAATTGGCCAGATGGAAAAAGAGATAAGAGAACTCTCTGAGGAGAACAAATCCTTCAGACAAAGAATAGAATTCAGGGAGATTGATGAATTTACCAGAAATCAGGAATCAATACTCCAAAACAAAAAAAAATGAAAAATTAGAAGAAAATGTGAAATATCTCATTGAAAAAAAAAACAATTGATATGGAAAACAGACTTAGGAAAGATAATTTAAAAATTATTGGAATACCTGAAAGTCATGATCAGGAAAAGAGCCTTGACATCATTTTCAAAGAATTACTACAGGAAAATTGCCCTGATATTCTAGAAGCAGAGGGCAAAATAGAAATGGAGAGAATCCACTGATCCCCCAGAGAAAGAGATCCCAAAAAACCAACCCCTAGGAATATTATAGCCAAGTTCCAGAACTCCCAAGTCCAAGAGAAAATATTAAAAGCAGCCAGAAGGACACAGTTCAAATATCGTGGAGCTGCAGTCAGGATCACACAGGACTTAGCAGCAGCTACATTGGAAGCTCGTAGGGCTTGGAATACAATATACTGGAAGGCAAAAGAGCTTAGAATGCAGCCAAGAATGAACTACCCAGCAAGGGTGAATGTCCTCTTCCAGGGAAAAAGATGGACTTTCAATGAACCAGGGGAATTTCAAAGGTTCCTTTTGGAATGGCCAGAGCTGAACAGAAGGTTTGATCTTCAGATATAGGACTCAGGTGAAGTATGGAGATTGGAGGAGAAGGGGAAAATATGAGGGACTTAATGAGGATGAACTGCATGCATTCCTGCATAGAAAAATGACAATGATAATACTCATATGAACCTTCTCAGTTAATAGAGCAGGTAGAGGGAGCTTTTATAGTTGAAGCACAGGAGAAAGCTGAATTTGAAGATAAAATATGATGTAAAAATGGAGTCAATAGAAAAAAAGGGAAATGGAATGGGAGAAAGAAAAAGGAGAGGGGGAATAGTCCAAGATATTTCATGTAAGATTTTTTTTTTATTACAATGAGCTATTGCAATGATATGGAAGTGGGGGAGGCAAGGGGGAATGAGGGAAACTTTGCTCTCATCAGAGATGGCTAGGAGAGGAAACAGCAAATATATTCAATGGGGTATAGACATCTGGAGTAAGAAGAAGGGGGGAGCAGGGGGAAGGGGTGGGGTTGTGAATAAAGGAGGAGAGGATGGACCATGGGGGTAGAGTGGTCAGATATAACACATTTTCTTTCTTACTTCTTGCAAGGGGCTGGGATTGGAAGGCCTGCCCAGGACCATAGTGCCAGGTGGATTCTGGGCCTAAGGGGTGGTATGGGGGCTCAGGGCTTCGGGGCCCCAGGACCAAGGATCTGTCTGCTGGGCCAGTCAACGACCCTACAACAGAGTCAGAGTGAAAGGAGAGAGAAAATAGTTTACATGGTAGTGGAGAAATAAGAAAGGAGGGAGTTGCGATCAGCAATGGCAATGGTGGAAAAATATGGAAGTAACTTTTGCCATGGACTTATCATAAAGAATGTGATCCACCCATGACAGAGTTGTTGGTGTTGGAACAAAGACTCAAGCACATTTTTTGTTATTATTATTTGGGGGAGGGTGCAGGGCAAGTGGGGCTGGGTGGCCTGCCTGGGGCCACATAGCAGGGTGATCTTTGGGTGTCTGGGGCCGGATTTGGACCGAGGTGCTCCTGACTCAAGGGCCAATGCTCTGTGTGCCACCCAGCCACCCCTACTATTATTACTATTTTATTTTATTTTGGGTCTTTTTTTTTTCTTTTTGGTTTTTACAGGGCAGTGGGGATCGGGTGGCTTGCATGTCACAAGGCTGGGTGATTGTTGGGTTTACGGGGCTGGATGTGGGCTCGGGTGCTCGTGGCTCCAGTGCTGGTGCTTCGTCCATTGCGCCACCTGGCCATACCTACAATTATTACTATTATTTTTTTAATTTTAATTTTTTCTCTCCCCTTTACTTTTTTCACCCAAGCAAGTCTATCTATATTTATGGGGGAGGAGGGGTATTTTGTTTACTTGTAAAGAAGTATATTTTATTAATGTAAAAAAATTTGTACAAAATGAGAATAAAAAATAAATTAAAAAAACAGTTTTACAAATGGGCTGGTTCCCATTTCTCCCTGTTGAATTTCATCTTTCTAGAAGGAGATCATCACTCTAGCTTTTTCAAGATTTTATCCAGATTCTAGATAACAAGTATATCAGCCATCCCTTCTAGCTTTGGGTCATTGGCACACTTGATAGGGGAGCTCTCTGTCTCTCTGCCAAATCATGGATAAAAACATATTAAACAGGAGAGGACCAACCGCAGATTCTGAAGTTACTTAAATGAACTTTGAATTCATGAATGAATTCATGAGCAAACAAATGTAGATAAATGGGACAGCTACTGAAAATTCACCAAGGTGATGTTACATACAAAAAGTAAATGAATAAATGAGAGGAATAGGGATGTATCGGGTGTAAATACTGAAAAAAGATCTGGATGGAAAGTCTGAGAAATAGGAGAAAGTGAATAAATAATTTTTTGTCCTTCCCTATGCATGCATCCTTTTTAACCAAACTCTGAACAAAGTTTTACTCCATGTAAATAGAATAGCAAGTATTCAATAAATATTTGCTGTAACATAAGAATAAGAACTGTTTATTTAGTGTTGCCTTACTCAGAGAGACTGGGCAATCACCATCTCTGGTGACTAGGACCTTTGAAGAGAGGCCCTTTGTTGTATGGAACTAAAAGAGCACTGGCCCTGGAGGTAGGAGACCTTGGTTCAAATGACACTTCTTAGCTGTGTGACTCTGAGCAAGTCCCTTAACCTCTCTGATCTTCCTTTAGTTTTCCTGACAGGCCTTGGCAATCCTTTCATTGAATGAGCATTTCATCTCATTTCCTTCCCTGTGAATGGGGCTTGATATATTTCAGGTCTTTCATCTCATCAGGATGGCTGGATGAATGAAAAAGGAATCCCCAAGAAGGCTTTCCCTCTTTGTACACTGACTTCATCTCCTCTATGTACTAAAGAATGAACGTGCTTAAAATGCAGCAGGGGTGACTTCAGTTGGTTACAAGGAAGAAATTTCCCAATAGAGCACTTTGTTTTGTGACTCTCTACTGTGTTTGCCATTTAATGGTATGTAATATAGTGCTCGGTGCTGGTCTTCCATTCTCCTCTGGCCCAGAAGCTCTTAACCTTTTTAATACCAAGATCTCCCTTTGGGGTTCTGATGAAGTCCATAGACTCCTCAGAACCTAGGTCTAAAATGAAATAAATAGAATTACTAAGGAAGTCAACAACACCAAAAGGCAGTTACCAAAATAATCACCAAAACACTGCCACAGATCATAAATTAAGAGCTCCTACCCTGTATGATAGACTCCTCCTGGGCAGAGACCATCTTATATAAGCTCTTCTACCTTGCCAGTGGCAACACAGTGCTCTGCACACACAAAAGTACATAATGTTTGATATAATATAATGGTCAGTGTTATATACACAGAGAAATGAGTTCTTTAAAGGGACTGTATTAGCTCCTTCTCTAGTACTGTGTGTATACACATATAAACATATATCTATATCTATCTATCTATCTATATATCTTCAATTTTAAGTCACCTGAATTTCCAAATATGGCTCCCCCACCTCCCTTTATGTAGAAAAGCATCCCTTATAATAAAGAATCAAAATGAAAGAAAGAGGAAAAACAGTTAAGAAGTGTTTGAGGGGGGCAGCTAGGTGGCACAGTGGATAGAGCACTGGCCCTGGAGTCAGGAGTACCTGAATTCAAATCCAACCTCAGACCCTTAATAATTACCTAGCTGTGTGGCCTTGGGCAAGCCACTTAACGCCATTGCCTTGCGAAAAAACAAAACTAAACTAAACTAAAAAAAAGTGTTTGAGGACAAAGAGCATTTGAATTTGTTGCACTTTAATTCTCTGAACCTCAGTTGAGTCATCTTTAAAATGGGAAGAGGAATAACTGAATAGAGTATCTTATCAGGCTGCTTTGAGAAAATGACTTTAACAACCTTGTAGAAATGTGATGTATTAATTAGCAGAATATACCATAAGGCTTGGTACAGTTATTTTCATAAGGCTTCATTTTCAAATTCATTAAATTTAAAATTCATTTAGGTTATTAGCTTAAAACTGCTCTAAGTCTTTTGGAACATCCTGGTTTTAGACAGCCTGTTCCCTCATCTAGAATTGGGAGAATACAGGAATTCAATGGGAACCTTGGAAATTTTTTGGGCTATAGGAGTCAAATGAAATAAAAATGTCCAGATTTCAGACTTTTAAAAAATTATGGTGAAATCAAATTCCATATTTAATCTTACTTTTGTAGTTGAAGTTGGAGAGGTATATTATAGTATTTTAGGTATTCTCTTTATACTATCCAAAAGGCACCAGAAAGCAATACGGTGATATCCAAATTGTTAAACATTTGAACTATAAAATATCATATTCAGTATCACTAACTCCAAATATCAGAAAATTACATGCAAGGGAACATATAGTTCAGGGCAATCAGCATCAGGAAGTATCCTTGTTAAGGCATCATTAATATGAAGTAGAGGCTCATTCAAGCTTTGAATAAACACTGAAATTGGGGAATTAAGTAGAATCCATAACATAAACACAGAATAAATGCTGAAAACTTGGCACACACATCCCCTAAAGCAGATACTACTTTTGTTATTTCCCCCCAAAAGCATTCTCTTATTGGCCTCCTGTCTTCTTACTGACATTAAGTTTGAATTGTCTGTCTCAATTTCCTCCACACGTAAAGAGAGATTAAAAATCACAGTCCTGGCTTTCTAGCTCCAAGACAAAGTGGGAAGACTAACTAGAGAAGTTCTGGAAACATTTTGGAGTAAGGAACAACCTAAATTATGGGCATGCTTTGCTATACACTATGTGCAGAAAATTATTTAGGAGGAGGGCAAATATTTACATACAAATGCTATACTTAAGCAGACTGTTTATGGTGAGGTTTCTGTTCAATATTGAGTTCTTTGAATAAATGAGATTAAATTTACAAGAATCTGCTTTATACATAGACTTCATAAAAAAAGGCAATTCTACTGGTTGCAAAAGGCCACTGTTGAATGTTTTGTGTGTGAACATTTATACCTCAAAAACTGGAAAATCAGGGATTGACTTTTTATTTGGTTAATTGTCTAGATTTAGAAAAGTGATGGAGAAAATGTTGATGCAGATTAAATTTTAAAATGTATTATGTGTGTGTGCTTGCTCTACCTTCCCCCCATCCCAGTTGGTTTCTTGGATATATTTCTTGTATAAAATGAGATGGGCAAAAATAGGTTATTCCAAACATCTTACTCCAGGCTCCAGGTTTTGTGTAGGGGTGTGTATATATATACATACAAACATCTCTCTCTCTCTCTCTCTCTCTCTCTCTCTCTCTCTCTCTCTCTCTCTCTCTCTAGTTATATATATATATATATATATATATATATGAATTTTTTGATATCTTTAATTTTAAGTCACCTGAATTTCCAAATATGTCTCCTCCACCTCCCTTTTGCAGAAAGGCATCCCTTGTCACAAAGAATCAAAATGAAAGAGAGAGGAATAACAGTTAAGAAAAACTAAGCGACAGGGTATCCTTTTTAGTATCTGCAGTATTCTGCTACCCCAGGAGAAAAATTTGGATATTTTCTTATTTCTTCTTCAGAATTTTATACATTGAAATTAGGAGAGCAATACAAATGCTTTGCTACTCAATCTTTCCTACAAGATTGATTCATACCAAGGGCTGGGGATGGAAAGGGGGACTGGTTTACAATTAAATAGAGATAGATTACCAGCTGTAACCCTCACTAGATCATGGTCATAGTCCAGTCGTACCCATCCAGGGTAGCAATAGCTAATTTGAAATCTAAATTTTGGTTTGGGATTAAGAATTTGTTAACAATTCAAATGACCTCAAAGCAGACTCTACACCTTGAGAGGTGGTTCCTTATCTTTTCTGGAGGTCTTCAGGAAAGAATTGGTTGACCATTTATCAGGCAGACAGTGGAAAGGGTAGGAGACTTGGAGTGGAGAAGAACAGAATTTTAATTATGCCTCAACAACTTACTAGCTGTTTCCCAGGGAGTGTCATTTAACTGCTTTTAATCTCAGTTTCCCCATCTGTAAAATAAGATAATAACACTACCTACTTCACAGGGCTGTTGGGAGGATCAAATGAGATAGTTTATATGAAGGACTTTACAAATTTTAAAATGATATATAAATGCCATTGTAATTATTATAGAAGGGATTTTTATTCATATACAGGTTGGCTTTAGATGGGCCCTTTCGACTTTGAGACTCTATGGTTTTGAAGAAAGGAGTGCATCATTCTCCTCACTTCTTACCACTAAGTCAACTCTAAAGTTCATTTCCTGGGGATGATATAGTATTGCCAAATAAGATTCTGGCAACTCCCTAGCTTATGAATGATGGTAAAACACTCTCCTCTTGCAAATGATTTCTGGATCTCATGAATTCCCTATATCACAGAGAAGTGTAATGGCTCCCTGGTTGAAAAGTACAGGGCTCTGATTCCCATGGAGATGAATTGAAGATCATTCAGTTTTATGATTTTGTAAAAATCCACCCCTTCCAGCCCTAACTACTCCCATTACTTTAGTTTTGCTCCATTTATTTGTTGAGGTCAAGGTAATAATGAACATAGATCTTAAGGTGAAAAAAACCCTCAGATGTCATCAATTCTAACCCCCCCTCCAATCTTCAAGGTAGACTAAGACAAAGAGAAGTCATGAGATCCCAGATTAAACCATAGAAGGAACCTCAAGGGCCTATATAGTTTGTCCTCATTTTACAGAAGAGGAAACTGAGGTGCAAAGAATTAAAGAGTAACACATTCAGGGTTTCAGAACCAGTGAAGCTTTGAAATGGGACTCAAACCCATCTTCTGCATTCTAGGTTCAACCCTAGGTTGTTTCACCATGTTGTCTCCCAAGAATGATGGTGAATTAGATGAATTATTTAAGAACTGTAGGCACCAGATCATAGAGGTAGGAGACTCTGATAATTATTTTTTCAAGTTAAAAAGACTATTACTTGATATCACTTAGAGTCACTACTCTTGTTTTAAAAATAAAGTGAGATTCACAAGGGCTCATTTACTTCATTAGATTACAGATATACTGAAACCTAAACCTGGAGTCAGAAAGGACTTCAGTGATCATTAAATCCAAAATATGCCCTCCCCCATGAGATCCATGGAGGCTAGATTACACAAATTAACCCAAGTAGCAAGTGGGCATTGTGATTTCTATGCATTTAAATCCACTTACTTTTCCCATTACATTTCATTATCCCTCAAGTAATCTCAATTTACTTGCCATCAAACCAGTATTATCCAAGTTTGAGGAGGCTTTGTATAATTGGGTGATTGATACTTTCAGAAAATTATTTTTTATCATGCTACTTTTTTGTTGTTTTTGCAAGGCAATGGGATTAAATGACTTGTCCAAAATCACACGGTTAGGTAATTATTAAGTTCCTGAGACTATATTTGAACTCAGATTCTCCTGACTCCAGGGATGGTGCTCTATCCACTGTGCCACCCAGCAACCCATCATGCTAATTTCTTTGGGGCTTTGGAATAACCATTTCATTAAGGAAAAGCAAATTTTGAAGGGAGAGTGGAAAGATGATGAAACTCAAAGATCTCTCTGACCTCTTTCCTTCTCTTTCTCTTCCACCCCTCTCTCTTTCCCATTCTCCCCTTCCCTCTCTCCATCCTTCTTTCTCTCCTTCCCCTCATTCCTTCTTCCCTCTCTCTCCATCTCTCTCCCTCCCTCACCATCCTCTCTCTCTCTCTCTCTCTCTCTCTCTCTCTCTCTCTCTCTCTCTCTCTCCCTCTTCCCTTCCTCCTCTTCTCCCTTCCTCCTCTCTTTCTCTTTGTCTCTCTGTCTCCCTCTTTCCCTCTTCCTCTCTTTCTCTCTCTTCCTCCTTTTCTCTCTCTCCCTCCCTCATCCTCTCACCCTCTTCTCTCTCTCACCCTCTCCCTTCTCTCTCTCTCTCTCTCTCTCTCTCTCTCTCTCTCTCTCTCTCTCTCTCTCTCTCTCTCTCTCTCTCTCCCTCTCCCCCTCTCTCCATGCATCCAAGGCCTCTAGCATGGGCTCTGCATCTTCCTCCTGATTTTTCCCTTTTGAAATGCAGCCTCCTCCTTCGCCTCCTGCATTGCTGCTCTGCTTTGCCCTGTAAACATCCTATTCAGGCGGCCTACAAATTGCTTTTTCAGAGAAGATCCTTAGTCAACATCCTCTCTGCAAAGCAATTGTTGTTCATTAATATTATCAAGGTCGCCCAGCCCAGTTTCTTTACTGCACACAAGATGGGGGGGGGGGGGGGAGGAAGAAGAAGAAAGAGAAGAAGAAAAAACAAATCTCTTACTAAAAGAAAACATTAGCCAAGGGAGGGCCTCAGCAGCTCAGTGTCCTGGGTGGGGCCGGATATACTACCCCAGCTCTGGCAGGGCCAACACTCTGAAGGGGATGGGGGGAGAGGGATCAAAGCGGAAAGAAAACAAAAGCCAGCTGCTCATGAGATCTACCTTGGCTAGTCTAGCACAATTAGGCTGAAGGGCTTCCCACTGTTTCCCTAACTTTTGGAAGCACCCCATGGCCCAGAAGAAAAGGAAGAAGGAAATGTCTGTTGGGTGATCAAACACTTTGGAGACCAATGACTGACATCTCAGCTGGGGCTCTGTCTGCTCTCTGTTTTCCTTCTGTTCCACTCTCCACAGTTCAAACAGGTTGGGGTAACTGGCCTGTCCACGAAGAATGTCAGACTGCCTAGATACCCTGACTAATACCTTCAAATAGGGACTATTTAGGAGGTGGGAGGGCTCTGAAATATCTTAGGAAGGAACCCTTCTTGCCAAACTACTTCAAAGTGCTTTTGACAGCTGAACTTTTGAAAAGGATCAAAGGTGAGGGGAATAACTGGAATTCATTTAACATGGAAGGAAAGGAGGAAATAAGAAATCCCAAAGACTTTTCTCCTAGATCTGAAGTGGTCCTAGAGGAGAAAAAGGGTTTTCAAGCCCTCTGCTTAGGGAGAGATGGAATCTTTTTAGATTCGGAAGACTTGCTATTGGGTGTTTGAAGTAACATTTCACTCAGTTTCATCCAAAGGTTTTTCTGCTTGTACTTTGTGAAAAGACACAAGTTCAAATACCAGTCCTGCCACTATATGAACTGGGGCAAATTATTTAATCTCTTGACCCTAGATTCTTCCTTTGCTAAATGAAAGTTACAATGCTCCTAGAAACCAGATTTATCCAGATATTCTCAAAAGTGAATTTTTTTCCCAACAAAAGGCTATTTATTTATGCTTTGTTCTTTTTTTAAAAATCTGTTTTATTTATTTAAGGCAAGGGGGTTAAGTGACTTGCCCAAAGTCACACAGCTAGACAATTATGTGTCTAAGGCCAGATTTGAACTCAAAGTCCTCCTGACTCCAGGGTCAGTGCACTATCCACTGCACCACTCAGCTGCCCTTGTCCTTTATTATTTTTTTTTAGGTTTTTTCAAGGCAATGGGGTTAAGTGGCTTGCCCAAGGCCACACAGCTAGGTAATTATTAAATGTCTGAGGTCGGATTTGAACTCAGGTCCTCATGACTCCAGAGCCAGTGCTCTATCCACTGTGCCACCTAGCTGCCCTTTGTCCTTTATCCTTAAAGAAGACCATGATATCAGTTAGGTGATGACAAACAAGTTAATTGGATTCTCCTCCAGAGCCATCTGGGTCCAGGGATCAGATATGAATCAGAATAACTGGAGAGGGTCCCTGATGCTAGGGTTAAGTGACTTGGCCAAGCACACACAGTTAGTAAATTTCAAATATCTGAGGTCAGATTTGAACTCAGGTCCTCCTGACTTCAGTGCTGGTCTCTGGACCATGAAGGTCTATACTATTAATCTAGTGCTTATAGTATCTGACACTTAGCAGACCCTTAAAAAATATTTATTGTCAGTGACTTGTCTCATGCAAATGGCAGTGTGATGTTAGTAAATAAAGCCCTCAACCTGGAGGCAAGAATACCTGAGTTCAAATCTAAATTATTTGTTGGATAATAGTCACTGGATAAGTTCTCTGAAACTCAATTTTTTCACCTGTAAGATGGGTAAAATAACAATAGTAGGTATCTCATAGAGTTATTCTTGTTCCTTGCCTTTACCTCCAGGAATCACTCAGGTACTACTTTTCTGCCTAAAGCTTTTTCTCTAAGGAGTCTCCCTCTCAAATGTAATGTTTATTAAATATATATATATATGCACATATATAAATATGTGTATGATCATGTAGCTATAGTTTTAGCACTGGAAAGCATTATTTAGTCCAACCCTCTCATTTTACAGATGAGGAAACTAAGTCCATAGGAGGATAACTGACTGTCTAAAATAACCCAGATTTTAAGTGGCGAATCCCCTGATTACAATACAAGCTAGCTGAGGGCAGAGACTGTTTTTTTTAGGTTTTTGCAAGGCAAATGCGGTTAAGTGGCTTGCCCAAGGCAACACAGCTAGGTAATTATTAAGTGTCTGAGACCGGATATGAACCCAGGTACTCCTGACTCCAAGGCTGGTGCTTTATCCACTACGCCACCTAGCCACCCCGCAGAGACTCTATCAATCCTGTTTTTGTATCCCAGGAAATCAATTTAGTGTTGACACAGAGTGTACTCTGCTGGTTTGTGGAGTGATTGATTATAATAAGACATCAAATGAAATAATGTGTGTAAAATGTTTTGCAAACTCTAATTCATTATGAAAACATGAGTTATTATTGTAATTAAAGATCTTTTGAAGTCTTAAAATATTTAGATACAAAGTAATGCTATTACTCTTCCCACCATCATGCTATAGATTAGAGTTCATGCATCGGGAAGGGGGTTGGAGCAGATGATGTCCAAGCTCTCTTCCTGTGATATAATTCCATGTACAGAACTAGAATTTTATTCTAGAATATAAAACATCTTGCTAACTTAAGAGGAAGCACGGTATAATAAATAAACAGTTGACCTCAAAGTCAGTCTCACTTAACCTCTAAGTAGCCTAGACATTGGACTAATTGGTTCAGTAGATACAGTACCTGGCCTGAAGTCAGGAAGACATATCTTGCTGAATTCAAATCTGGCTTCACCCATTTACTAACAGTGTGACGCTGGACAAGTCATTTAACTGTGTTTGTCTCAGTTTCTTCATTTGTAAAATGAGCTGGATAAGAAATGGCAAACCACTCTAGCATCTTTTTCCAAGAAATTCCAAAATAGGATCACCAAGAGTCAGATAGGACCGAAAACTCAAATGACTGAAGTAATAGAAATTGCCTTGTTAGGGGAGATAATATTACCTCTGCCATTACCACCAATATCACCACAACAGCAGGAACTAGAAATTATGTAATATTTTAAATCTTTTATAAAATTCTTTACAAATATCATTTCATCCTAACAACTCTGGGAAAAAGGTGAAATTATTATTACTGTTTTACAATTGAGGAAACTGAAGCAGACAGAGGTTAAGTGACTTTCTTAAGGTCAAACAGCTAGCAAGAGTACGAGACTGAATTTGACCTAAGATCTCTCTGATTCAAGGTCCAGTGCTTTATTGACTGTGCTATTTATCTTCCTAAATCATTGAAATCAGAGGGCCAGGCTATAACTGTATCCCTTACAACTTAAATTAAAATAAATATTGATCCTTCTTCAGTACACTGCTGCTAAAAAATGGGGAGAAAACAAACCGTCCCCTGTGAGATGGCCTCATTATCTTGATTCACTGAAGGACAAAGGGAAAAAAAAGAATTAAATGAGTGGACACTGACTCAGAGCTTTGGACTTAAGGAGATATGGGACAAATACAAGCTTTCAAGAAAGTTATAAGGACACTTCCTTAATATTATTCTGTTTGCACTGAGTTTCCTTCTTTTCTCTTTTAACCCTAGCCAATGGGAAACAGCAATAAATTTGGTGATTCCAAGACCCATCACCCTTCATTATTCATTTTAATTTTCACATTTTGGGATATTATCAACAAAAGAGGTCCTTGTTTTACCTGTGGAGGTCATCCAATTCTCGTCATTTTGTTTTATAATTGAAGGCATGGGGTTCTCTTAAAAAATCTGTCTTTGCTTTTAGTCTCTTTATATTCATACTGATAAAAGAGGTAGCATGGTGCAGTAAATAGGTCACTGGGAAGATCTAGGTTCAAATTTCATCTCTGATACCTACTGATTGTGTCACCTTAGAGAAGTCACTGATCCTCTTAGTTATTCTAAGCAATTCTAAGCCAGGGATTCTGAACCTTCTTGGAGTCTTTTACAGTCTCAGTGAAGTCTGTGGATCTCTTTCTTGGAATAATATTTTTGAATAAAATAAAAAGGATTGCAAAAGAAACCATTTATGTGGAAATACAATAATCACATACTTTATAGAAAAGTACCTATTTATTTGTGTATATATATATACATACATAAACACACATGTATGTATACACATAAATGAACCCCATTGATGAATTTTCTTATTAATGAGTTCCCAATAGAGGTTAGTTAGGTGCCATAGTGGATAGAACATAGATCTTGGAGTCAGGAAGACCCAAGTTCAAACCTTATTATTTGCTAATTGTATTACCTTGGGTAGTCACAAGTCCATTGCTCCACAAAAACTGAAAAAAGAAGTTCTCAATAAGAATAGGATGACAGAAGGGCAGCTAAATGGAGCATTGCATAAAGTGCTGGCCCTGGAGTCAGGAGGACTTGAATTCAAATTTGGCTCTGGACACTTAATAATTACCTAGCTATGTGACCTTGGGCAAGTCACTTAACCCCATTTCCTTGCCAAAAAAAAAACAAAACCAAAAAAAAATTCAAAAAGTATATGACAGGTTTAGTTTTTAACTCTATCCTTATTCATAAATACCTATTTGATAGAATATAAAGTCCTTGAAAATTGGGAATTTTCAGTTTTTAAGACATGTATATCCCCAGAGCCTGGCACCACACCTGCCATTTGGTATGTGCTTAACAAATATTTGTTGAGAGAAGACTGAAGAGCTTTAAATGGGCAGGAAATGGTCGAGTTTTCACAGAAGAGGCAACTTCTATTTGATAGAATTTTTAAGGTTCATAAAGAGATTTCCTTACAAGCTTGGAAGTCTAGAAAAACCTTGCAAGCATAATGATCCTGATTCTACAGATGAAGAAACTAAGGTGCAGAAAGATTAAATGAATTGCCTAAAATCACAGGCTCTTAAGTGTGAGAGCCATGATGTTAGTAGAAATACAGAGATAAACAGACAGAAACAGGGCAACAGACACACACAGAGAAAAGGGACAGGGACACAGAGACAGAGTGAGAGATAAAGAGACAGAGATAGAAACAGAGACAGAAGGAGAGAAGGAAAAAAAGGAGGAAAAGAGTGAGGGAGAGAGAAAGAGGAGAGGGACAGAGAATAGGAGAGAAAAAGAGAGAGAGGGAAAGGGGTGGAGAAAGAAAAAGTGGGGAGCAGGGAGGAGAGGGAGAGGAACAGTTGAGGAAAAAAGGGAATATTAACAAGTGGAGGTACCAAGGGAAATTTCCCAGAGACTGTAGCCCTTGCATTATACCTAGAAGGTTTCTAAGAAGGAGAGCTGAAGGACATATTTTAGGTAAAGGGACATAGTGTGCTCATTTCCTATTTGAAACTTCATGAAGGGCATAGTCACAGGTCTATTACTGGGGAAAAAAAAGGCAGCTCTCATGGTTGTTCCCATTCCTTAGCACCCCGTGAAAAGCCTTGAAATCATCCCATAGGGGGAACCAGGGATGCTTAACCAGAAAAGAAGGATCAGTATATATGCAGCATCAAGCAACTGAACAGTTGTCATAGGGGTGAGGCATTAGGTTTGTTCTACTTGGCCTCATCCAGCCTAACTAGAGATTGTGAATGAGAGCTGAAAAGAGAGAAATTTAAGTTTTGAGTTAGGGATAGCAATTATGGGTTCTTTAGAAGCAGAGTGAGTTGCCTCTTTAGACAGTGAGCTTCCCCTCACTGAAGGTCTTAAAGCAAAGAATGGACAACCACTTGTTGGGAGTGTCAGAGAAAGAATGGCTTTTCCTTTATGAGTTAGACAAGGTGGCCCCCTAGGTCCCTTCAAGATCTGACACTCTCTGACTCACTGTCACAGGAAAGGAAGACTGCTCTGCTCCCAGACTTTGCAATATTCATTAACTCGCAGAGATGCCTTCTGAAGTCTGTCCCCATCAAGAAGAAAGGAAAGATAACGGCAAAATGATGTAGCAATATCATGAACAATAATGGTCTCCACACTGTCCTTTTCCCTAGCAATGGATCATTGGTGACATCTCAACAAAACCGACCTGAGCAAAAGGGAGGAAGGCCTGGGGTTGCAGCCAAAGCTTTCCACCTTTCTTTATCTTGGAAAAGACTTTGCCTAGTCTACTCAGTTGGTGGTGTTACTTGGCGTGCAGTTCTGTAGTGTGCCTGGTGGGTGAGGTGAGGGGCAAGTAAGAACAAAGCTCAAATGTCAACAGCGAGAGGCGATTTTACAGATAGGTTCCTCCCTTCTCTAGAGGCTACATTTGTGCCGGGGATGGTTTGCCCAGTCATTTGCAAGGAGAGAGGGCTTCCCCTGATCATGGACAGCACTGAGATGCTCTTTTGAAGTGGTTGGGGAGACAGAAAAGAATAGGATGGGAACAAAGGATTCTGAATAACAGCCATAGGAAGATAATCTATAGGGCAAGCAAGTCCCCAGACCACAATGCCACCAGAGAATTTATTTGGGGACAAATGGCCATGGTCCCACCAGCTTTCTCCAATAGTTCCCACTTTCTTGAGTGGGATTGCACTCAAGGAAGGATCTTGTGGGTAGGAGGAATGAGGTGGCCTCAGTACTAATAAAGCTCCTGTGGATGATCAGTTTTTAAACTGCAGTCTCTGCTCTGGTCCTCTTCTCCCAATGATCTGTTATTTATAATCTAGTTAAAAGAATCCTGCTTTAGGTTCTGCTGAACCGTTATCAAAGTCTGTCTCTACTACCTTCTACCTGTGTAATGTAGACAAGGTCAGCAGCTAGGTGACTCAGACTCCAGAACACAGAGCCTGGAGTCAGGAAGTCCTGAGTTCAAATATGGGATCTAATTGATTAGCCATTTACTACCTGTGTGACTTTAGGTAAGTTGCTTAACCTCTATTTGCCTCAGTTTCCTCATCTGTAAAATGAGGATAAAATATCTCCTACCTCCATCATTCTCTTTCTCTTCTCATTCCTTCTGTTTCATTCTTCTCTCTTACTCTATTCCTTACTCCTCTCTCTCTTTTCTTTATCTATTTGCCTCTTTCTACCTTTCTCCTTTTCAGTCTTTCTCTTTTTTCTTTGTCTCTTTCCTTTTCCTTGCCTTATTTCTCAATATAGTAGAACTTGGAGTAGAGTGTAAACTTCAGGAGGGCAGGATCCATTGGGGGTTTACTTTGGTATCTCTCACACACCGGGCCTTGATAACTATTGTATTCAGAGGAGGATTTGTCACAGGGCTTCTCTGGAGAGCATGTCCTTGTACTAGATTGGGTGTGATTCACTTTAACAAAATTCTATTTGCACAGGTTTCCAAGAACAGAAATGATACATAAATCAAAGCATAATGGCAAGTGGCCTAGTTCTAATGGAGTTTCCTCTGTACCTTCAGAAATCATTTTAACTCCATCTCTTACTAGCCTCATCTTGCAGGGCGATGGTGCTCCTGATGCTAGGGGGAAGTCACTGTGCCGAAGTGAGGTGTAAGTTCGACTTACTTTGTTGCTTTCTGTCTAGTTTTTGAACCACATAATTTAAGAGTACTATCCAGAATCGATTTCTGAGGACATGATGATAAACGTTATTCAATTATAACTCCAGCCGTTTATAGAGGACTTTAAAGCTCACAAAATGCCTTGTGCAAATTAGTAGTGCCTACTGGTTAGAAAGGGAATCTCAGATTCTGGATGACTTGAGTTCAGATCCCACCTCTAACATTCATTACCTGCTTGACCCTGGACAAATCATTTATCTGTTGAGTACTGTAGGCAACTAGAGTCTGATTTGCAGATAATGTGCCAATCTGTATTGGCAGAATATTTTCCTCACTGAGGACTTGCCTAAAGCTATGAAATCATAAGTCCAATGCTTTTTATTTACTTGCTTTATTTCATTTGACCCTTGAGATCAGCTGGTGAGATGTGTATTAAAGGTATCATTATCTTCCAGGATCGTAGACCTGAACTTGGAAAGTACCTCAGAGATCATTCTAGTCCACCCTCTCATTACTCATATGAGGAAATTGAGACTCATTGAAATTAAGTGATTTGTCCATGGTCACGCAGGTGGTAAGTGAGGCTAGGTATTCCTGACTTGGAGGGGCTGAATGACCACTTGGGGGATTTATTATAGGAAAGGCATATTTACATAGGCATATTACAGGGACTAGGGACTTGCTGACATCTCTTTGCTATGTTGATATTCAATGGTTCTGGGGCTCTTAATTTATTTATCTATTGAATATAATATTAAAACCATTTATTAAATACTTACTATAAGATTCTGTTCTAATCCTGGGACTAGAAAGAAAGGAATACACAGATCCTACCCCTCAAGGAGCTCATATTTTAAAATGTCTAGGATAACCTATAAATAAATAGCTACATGTAAAACATAGACAATGCATGGAAGGGAACCTTAAAGGGGGAAGGAAGGTGGCTCTCAAGAAAGGATTGCTCTTAAGAATATTTTATTAATGTAAAAAACCATTTGTACAAAATGAGAATAAATATTTAAAAATTCTATGTAATTGGGAAAAAATAAAATATTAAATTAAAAAAAGGATTGCTGGAGAAGGAGGTATTTGAACTCATCCTTTTTTTTTGACTTTTGCAAGGCAAATGGGGTTAAGTGGCTTGCCCAAGGCCACACAGCTAGGTAATTATTGAGTGTCTGAGGTCTGATTTGAACTCAGGTACACCTGACCCCAGGGCTGGTGTTCTATCCACCTAGCCACCCCAGCTAGGGAGCTTTGGAACCACTTTAAGGAAGTTTTAGAGTGACTGATCACCAGTTTGGTTGGGGGTGATACATTTTCTGTCTGGAGTCATATTTACAAGGGCTTTTTTATGTTATTGAGATTTCTATAGAAGGAGTTATTTGAACTCATTCTTGAAGGAAACCAGGAAACAAGAGGACAGTAATGAGGGAAAGAATATTCCAGAATTAGATAACTTTCACCAGATTTAGGAAATTTGGGGAGCGCAAATCTATGTTGATTTTCATCTTTTGATGATCCTTTGATAAATCAATCAGCAAAGGATGAATAAAGTCAATGACTGGGAGTTCTCTATCTGCCCTTTCTTACCTTCCTTCTTCCCTCTTCCCCCATCCCAGGTCCTTGAGTTCTTCTACATTCCTTAAAATGATCAAGCAATTTTTGAAAGCAGAAGTATCCTACATAGCTTGATTTCCTAGTCCACTGGAAGTTTCCTTTCATATACATGGCAAGTTTCCTTTAATTCATGTTACATGATTGCAAGCAAAGAAGATGACTAACTTTCTATCATCAGAATGAGGGAGTCAGACATACATATGTGGGATGAGAAAGGAAAACCCCACAAAGCGACACAGAGGCATTTCCTCTTCTCCATTCTAATGTGAAAAATCTATACAAAACAGAATTGCCAGTGAGGGAAGGCAAGGACCTTAAATGAAATATGTAAGTCTTCTTGAAGGCTCTCATATTAATCATTTAAGCTCACAAAACACTTTTTAAAAAAAAATTAAGAAAGAATCTAAAACTTTTTAAAGTAGTTCTGAAGTTATTATCTACAGGTTTCTCCCTACAATTACATGCAGAACAACTTAGACATTCATTTGTAAATTTAGGTCCTTATGATAGATTCCATTTTCAGTGCAGAATTCTTTAAGAAAGAAACAAGAAAGGAAAGGATCTGAGGGAAATCCACTCACTCACTCATCAGAGTTAAATTCTGTCTGTGAACAGAAAACAAAAGAGGATTATGGGGTAGCTGTTGGGGACTTGTTTAAGAATTTTCAGGCTGTTCCAAAGGCAGTTTTCTCAAAGTATATTGATTTTTGCAATGCCTGAAATTCAATTCAGTAAGAATTTATTCAGTTCAGCACCTATCCTATTCCAGGTAAACAAACATTTATGAAGTATCTTCTATGTTCCATAAGGGGCAGCTAGGGGGTACAGTAGATAGAATCTGGAGGAGGGGAGTTCAAATCCAGCCTCAGACACTTGACACTTATTAGCTGTGGGACCTGGGACAAGTCATTGAAACTCCATTGCTTCCTACCCAGGGCCATCTCCAGTTTTCCTGTTTCGCATCTGGCCACTGGGTTCAGATGGCTCTGGTGGAGAAATTGAGACTGTTAGCACAGCCCTCCCCACTCCCCTCTCAAATCCAATTCATGTGCATGTCATGGCATCACCTCCTTGATGCCATGTCTTCTTCGAGAAGGAAGGACAAACATCACTGTGTTCCATGATTCAATTCCATTTGCCAAGCATTTCCTAACAGCTACTTTATACAAGGAGAATTGAATTATTTCACACATAATTATTAACAACCTGTTGTGTTATCATAATTCGATTAGGTTTGATAAGCATTTTTAAGCATCCACTGTATACAAGGAGATTTAATTATATTTGATATATGATCATAAAACAGCCACTATGGGTCTGTGATTCAATTTAGCAAGCATTTATTAATCAATGACCTAATTAAAGTAAAAAAAAACTTTTATTGAGCATCCACTGTATTCTAGGCAATTTAAAATTCACTTTGACACATTAAAAATCTATGCTTCTATGGCTGGGTGGTGTCATGGTGGATAGAACTTTGGGACCAGAGTCAGGTACCGGGGACCAACTCACCTTTCTGAGTTCAAACCCAGCTTCAGAAACTTATAGACAAATACTAGACAAGGTTCTGAAAGATGCATCCTAAAATACTTCTATTCCTTGGAGGAGTTATAGGAAAGACAAGAATAATTATAAACCCAAGCAAAATATGAATGATATCAAAAAAGAATATTGAGTTGCATGAAAATTCAGAAGAAGAAGAAGGAACACTTTGGGTGTGAGGAAGTAGTGGCTAACAGAGGCAGCTTCATGAAGGAAGAAGTAATTTAAGGAAGAATATCAAAAAGCAATGATGGAGGAAACTGATTTTCTAGGGTTAGGAAACAATGCGAGCCAAAGTCTGAGCATCATGATATCAAATAAAACTGGGGTGTCAACTTGAGGAGAAAACTTTCACCAGCCAATAAATTCCAATTATTGAATATTAGAATGCAAATGGTAGCTTTCTTTTTGGAAGACAGTGGGGAATGATAGGCTTTTTTGGCTGCATCCAATAGCTAAAATGATTTTTAATTTTTTCTTTTTGGTCTGGACCCATGATGGGGAAAATACCTGAAAAATTGGGGTATGGTAGGACCCAAGAAGATTTGCAACTGGTCATATGTCACAAACAGAGAACCTGAAGGGACCTTGGATGTCATCTACTCCAATGATTGGAAATGAGTGACTGAGGCAAACGAGGGCAAACAAGGTTTGTCCAAAGTCACATAAGTAATAAATAAATCAAGGTTTGACCTTACATTCTTCCCTGTTACTTAATTGTTTATAATCTTAAATAGGCAGCTAAATGGTATAGTGGATAAAGCACCGAATCTTGAATCAGGAGAACCTGAGTTCAAATCTGGTCTTTGACAATTGACATTAGCTGATGACCCTGGAAAAGTCACTTAACTCTGATTGCTCACATTCAGGGTCATCTCCAGTTAGTCCTGACCCATATCTGTCCACTGGACCCAGATGATTCTGAATGAGAAGGTGAAGCTGGTAACTTAGTACAGCCTCCCTCACTCAAATCCAATTCACATACATGTCCTGACATTACTTCCTTGATGTCATGGTCTTTGAAAATAAAGGAAAAAATGACAACAGTGTAATCTTAGAATCACTGGGATAGTCAGAGGTTAAATGACTTGCTAGAATCATCCAGTTAAATTTTCATTAAGCACATGAAATACTATTGCACATAAAGCATTAAGGCCACTACTGTGTACCATCCTGCCTCTTAAAGACAGCATTACAAAGTTATTTAGGGTCTTCTTTCAATATACTGTCACTTTCTTTTCTTCCCATAGAAAGCAGGAAAAAATAATTTATTCCCAAAGTAGACAGAAATGAAATTTTAAGTTCATTGGAAAATATAACTTGGTACAGCTCCAACCCCATTAGAGGAAGTTTTTACTCTGAATATGATCTCCCGGCAATTAGCAAAACGGTAGTCATTTATCCTAACACAGGTGTCTTAAATAAATCACTTATTTTTAATGGAGTGAATGGAGGAGGGGAAGAGAAGTCATTTTTTAGTCCTTAGTTCTGAGGAAAGAGAATGACATACATCTCAGTAAAAGTCACATTCTTCTGCATCAGAAAAGCCCATATACCTTTTACATATTTGACATATACATTATCTAAAGTAGGCCTACCATTTAACAAAGAATCATGTTTTTAAAGAATGTAATGCAAAAAAAAAGTGAATTTTAGAATAAGAAGGAAATTCAAGGATCTGTATGAAGACGGAGAGGCAGCTAGTGAATGGAGCACTGGGTCTAATGTCAGGAAGACTTGAGTTCAAATCTAGCCTCAGATAGTTACTAGCTGTATGATCTTGGGCATGTCACTTAATCTCTATTTGTTTCAGTTTCCTTATCTGTAAAATGAGAAGGAGAAGGAAAGGAAGAAATGAAGGAGATATATAGGGTTAGGTTCTAGGTTGTTTATTCTGACCACTTCATCTTACAGAGGAGGGAACTGAAGTTAGGTGGTATAGTAGAGTCCAGGTCTAGAGTCAGAAAGATCTAAGTTCAAATCTGGCTTCCCAGGTGTGTGACCCTGGACAACTCCCTTAACCCTGTTGGTCTCAGTTTCCTTATTAGTAAAATGAATGAGCTGGAGAAAGAAATGGTAAACCATTCCGGTATGTTTGCCAAGAAAACCCCAGATGGAGTCAAGAAGATGCAGCCATGACTCAAACAACTGAACAACAAATTTTCCCGAGGTATACACAATGTTCTGGCTTTCCTCTCTGTATCTTTCCACAGACTGTCCCTCCTGTCTGGAATGTTCTCTATCTTCCCTCCTCCACTCATGCATTCTGCATCCTACAAGGTTTCTCTTAAATACCTCATTTGCTTAGTACTTTGTCCACCTAAATCACATTCATATAAATTTTATAGTTCGCTTCCCAGTAGTTTGTAGAGTCTTAGATAAAAGGAATGACTTCCCTTTTATTTCTGTAGCGCTAAGAAATAATGTAACGATTGTTTCATTGTAGATTATTTAATACTTGAAAAATCAATAAGTACAAAGTAAATTCTTTCATTTTGTCTTTGAATCCCAGTACTTCCGTATTGTACATAATAGGCAAATTACTGTTGATTGGGTATAAAATAATCCTTCAAGAGGAATCAATCCCATGAGGTAGCTGGGGAAAAAACCCTAGTACGATCTTAAATTTCTTTTATAAATAGATAGAGCCTATATACATGGGTTTAATTCAAATCCCACCTGGAACACTGTTTTATGCCCTAGACACATTTGGAGAGACATTGACAAATTCAGCACATTCAAAAACAGCCAAGATACTGGAAAATGTACTTTAATACACAAAAAATTGTCCCTTGTTGATAGTATTCAAGTTTAAGGGACTGGGGTATTTAGCCAGAAGATGAAAATACAGGGAGAGGAAGAACATTGTTTTCTTCAAATATCTGGAAGACCTGTCCAAACAGAATATTTATATTTACTCTTTTTTTTAGGTTTTTTTTTTTTTTTTGCAAGGCAAATGGGGTTAAGTGGCTTACCCAAGGCCAGCTAGGTCATTATGAAGTGTTTGAGGCCGGATTTGAACTCAGGTACTTCTGACTCTAGGGCCCTGCTCTATCCACTGTGCCACCTAGCCATCCCTAGAGTTATTCTTAAGGGATATGAAAGTAATGGGTAGAATTTATAAGTATAAGTAGATTCAGTTCATGTTAATCAGGATCTTTTGTAAGAGAGCTTCATATACATTGCAAAATGGAAATAGTTGAATCCTTTCCTATATATTAATCATTTAATAACCATTTATTAAGCAACTACCCTACTATGTTTCCATGGACTATACTGTTGTGCTGGAAAGACAGCTCCTTTTATAGGAGCTTATATCCTAACAGGGGAGATATCATGTATCTGCATGAATATACACAGAAGAGGTACAAATTGAATCCCGGGTAGTTAGGGAAAGAAGTCAATGGCAGCAGCAGAGGAGGGGAGATGTAAGAAGAGGGCAAATCAAGATGGCGACATGGAAAAGGCAATGCTATCAAATACAGATTCCAAGTGGCAGAGAAGAGCAGGAAGAGTATTCTAGGTATAAGCAAAAGCCAGGATTAAAGTATTAAAACAGAAATGAGATGGATGCTTTAAAGTGAATTCATTCCATGGGTAGAATGTTTACTAGATAAGCTGTTAGGTCACTTTGAGCACTGAGATTATATGTTTCCAGGACTAAAGTATCCTATTAGTCTTTAGGGAAAGAGATAACAAACTCTTTGTCTGATCCCTAAATAAACCTGAGCAGGAAGCCTTACATATTTTTGCAAGTTGAAGCCTAGACACAAGAGCCAAAAGGATGGGTGTTCAAATTGTCACATAGGAGTGTGAAGGGTTTAAGAGGGAGAAAAAAGAGTGTGAAATTACAGCTGAGATATTTTTTCTGTCTTTTTTTTTATAAAGAAACATAAGAACAGCTGATCCTCTTAAGTGTGTTACAAATGTTAATACTACTACAGAACTGAGAATTGTAGGGTGTTTGTGAACTATAATACTTCCAGACTGCAGGATTTATGAATTCAATATGATTTCTCTTTTAATTCCATGACTTTTTGGCAGGATACAAGGTAGGAATACTAGAAGAACAGAGTTTGAGAGGACCTTGTAAATCAGATCATCGTTTCCAAATAGTTACATTTGACAAATAAGGAAACTGAGTTTGAGAAAGGTTAAGAAATCTAAATAGTTATTAAGAAGTAGAGCCAGCACTGAACCTCAGATTCCCTGATTCTGAATCTGTTACAAATTTATATTGTCCAAACTCAACTAGTCCTTCTTGGCACCAGAATAATTCTTTTACTACTCCCAAATTGATTCCCTATACTCCTCTCCAAAGAGGTTGTTATAAACCTCATTTTCTCCACTTAAGTCTCTCCTATCACCCCAATTTCTGTCACAAGACAGTCCTGGGGCATAATGGAGGGAACATTGGGTCTGGAGAAAGAAAGTTGTTTGTTTGGACCTTTTGTGAGTCCAGTTGGAGTTTTCTTGGAAGAAATACTATAGAAGTTTGCTATTTCCTTCTTTAGTTTATTTTATAGTTGAGGAAACTGAGGTAAACAGGATTAAATAATTTGCTCAGTGTCACATACCTAGGAAGTATCTGAGGCCAAATTTAAATTCATGAAGAAGGAGTCTTCATAATTTCAGGACCAGTATTTTATTCACTGTGCCATCTAGTTATGCAGGAGTCAGGAAGGTCAGGATTCAAATCTACTCTCTTGACATTTGACTAGCTGTATGAACCTGGGAAACTTCAGTTAGACTATCTGATTCAGTTTCTATACCTGTACAAAGGGAATAATACTAGAACCCATCTTCCAATGCAATGAGGATCAAATGAATGAACATTTATAAAGCATGCTGTAAATCTAAAACCCAATGTGTTATTTTTATCATCATCATCATCACTATCATTATGTTATATATTTATTGTCATTACTATATCTATATCTATATCTATATCTATATCTATATCTATATCTATATCTATATCTATATCTATATATTATCTTTATTATTACTACCCCCCAATGCTTTTAGACAGGACCCTCAGATTTTACTGAGAAAATGGAGGCCACTCAGGACATCATCCCTCATTCTCTCATCTATTACTTCCATCTCTGAATGTCTGACCTTTCTTCTTTTCCCCAAATCTAACCTCTCCAAATGCACCATTAATTCCATACTCTTATCTTTCCCCACAATCAGTCCTCTCTCTAAACTTTAGTCTCTCTTTATTTGTTGGTTCCTTCTTTGGTACCTATTAAGATCCTTTCTCTCTAACTTCCCTTCAAGCTTTTTTTATATTTTCCTATCATTTCAAGGTAAACTTTTATAAATCTATGTCTACAATTATGACCTTCATTTCATTTTCTCTCACTCATTTCTCAGTTCATTTGAGTTCCAACTTCATCACTCAGTGGAAATCACTCTTTGAGTTTCATCCTCATCACTCAATGGAAACCGCTCTCTCCAAAGTTATTACGTGTCTCTTAATGGACAGGTCTGGTGGCTTTAACTTGATATTATTGTACTTCAGTGGTTTTCAGTCATGTATGACTTTTCATGTCACCATTTGGGATTTTCATGGCAGAAATACTGAAGTAGTTTGTCATTTCCTTCTCCAGTTCATTTGTAGATGAGGAAACTGAGACAAGCAGGGTTAAATGACTTATCCAGGTCACACAGCTAGTAAGTGTCTGAGACCAGATTTGAACACAGGAAGATGAGTTTTCCTGAATCCAAATTGGCCATTGTGCCTTCTAGATGTCGTCTGTAGCAATGAACATTATTAGTCAATCTCATCTTCTGGGTACTCTTTTGTCTCCAGTTTCATAACATTTATCTCATTTAGTAGTTATCCTTTTCCTGCCTAAAGCAGAATTCCTCATCTGGCTACATACTACTTGTTTCCACACGGCCTCCTCCCACCCCCTAAACTTCTCTAGTTTAGTAGAGGAAAGACTATTTTTTTCCAAGTTATGCAGGGTTACAACTGCAGTTATCACCAGCTCCTCCCTCTCCTTCTGCCCATATATCTAGTCTGGTGACAAGAATTGCCATTATACCTCAGCAACATCTCTTGGTTCTTTTCTCATCTTTCTGCTCACACAGGAAACATTTCAGTTCAGATTTTCTCCATTTCTAGCCTGGGCTTTGTCAATAACACTCTAAATACCTACCAAAAAGATTTCCCTAAAGTTCTCTTTTGCTCGGTAGACTCTAGGATTCACTTTCCTTTGGAATCTGAAGCTTCTCAGGAAATAAAGAAGGAAGGAGGGAGGGAGGAGAGGGAGAGAGAGAGAGAGAGAGAGAGAGAGAGAGAGAGAGAGAGAGAGAGAGAGAGAGAGAGAGAAAGAAGAAGGAGGAGGGGGAGGGGAAAGAGGGAGGGGGAGGAGGAGAAGAAGAAGAAAAAGAAGAAGAAGAAAGAAGGAGGAAGGGGAGAAATGAGAGGGGGAGGAAGGAGAGGGGAAAGGGGATGAGAAGAGACAGAGACAGAAACAGACAGAGATAAAGATGCAATTGTCAGAAATAGAGACAGAGAAAAAGTCAAGAGACAGTAAGAGACAGAGAAATCACATGTTTTCTGCACAGACAGAATAGAAGCTCCTTCAGTGCAGAGGCTATACACACATTTGTATGTTCAGTGCCTGCTACATGGGAAGATTTTAATGTATTCTAAATGATTGATTGGATTTAAATATTGGTACCGCTGCTCACTTGCCCTATATCCTTTTTATCCTCAGTTTCCCGATCTGGAAAACCATGATAAGTGCTCCTTTCAGCTCTGGTCTTCCATGACCCACTGATTCAAACTCCATGCATCTTTCTATTACATTTTCCTTATCATAAAGGTAGTCATGAAAATCAGAGCTGTACAACTGGATGGAAATCTGCAGATAAACTAAGGTCATTCCCTAAATATAGAGAAGATGATGCTGAGGTGGAGAGATGAAATGTGACTTGTCCAGGATCATGCAGTTGGTAGCAGAACCGAGTTGAACTGATCTTTTTTGACTCCATATGTAGTAATCTTTCTACAATAGAACACTAATTACTAGCTATCCATAGTTTAGCTGCATATTTCCTTTTCTGGAAAGTCTTCCTACCAGAAGGGTGTACCATATTTGTTTTCATAGTCTCCTATAAACAGCACAGGCCAAAACAAATCCAAGCTATGTATAGAACAGAAATCTTTACAAACAATGGGAAAAAATCTTCAGGGAGTCAGACCTCATCACAGTGCTAATTATTCTTAGCCAATTCACTCGCTTTGTTGTAGATGGTAAATCAGACTTTATAATCTCCAGACAGAATGCTACAGAAGTGTCTGCAATAATGAAAGAACAAATACAGTGAGGGGCTAGGGGAATAAAGGTTACCATGCCATCATTCAAAGTTCTAGTCTTTATTTCCAAAGCTTGTCTTTCTTGTGATATAAAAGCAACCTGTTCAAGGATCACTGGCACCCACTTTAGTCTTTAGTCTGTCATGGGAAGTTGGAAAAGGTCAAATTGGGGATACTGTGCCAAAAGTGAGTGAGTCTTAAATAAAGGTAGTTGATAGGGGCAAAAGCTAGACATGTAAGTTGTGTTCACATCTTTCCTCATGTCCCCTCAAAGAGACTAACTCCTTCTTGAAAGAAACTTGATATGAATGATATTGGAAATATACAGGGAGCAGGTAAAATTCACTGGGGATGTTGCCTAAGTATCATAGGATAGATTTGGAGTTTGAACTAGAGGAAATCCCATGGGTCATCCAATAGAGTGCTGGCCCTGAACTCAGGAGGCTCTGAGTTCAAATCTGATCTGAGATACTTACTGTATAACCTTCAGCAAGTCGCTTAACCCTGACTGCCTCACATCCAGGGTCATCTCAAGTCATCCTGATGACTCACATCCAGGGCCATCCTCACATCCTACACCTGGATGACTGAAAGAGAAAGGGAGGCTGGCAATTTAGCACAGTATCTCCTCACTCAGATTCAATTCATGTGTATGTCATGATATCACCCACCTGAAGTCATGGTCTTCTTCTGAAGGACAAACATCATTAAAAGTTTAAGAAACTGAAGTCCAGAGAATTGAAATGACTTGGGAGTAGAAGATTATGTTCAAACTAGAAGGGACCTTGGAGGTCATCAAATCCAACTTCCGAATTTTATAGATGAAATCCTCCAAAATGAACTGACTTATGAACATTGTTATTTATTCTTTTCTGATTCTGTAACCACACTTGGGGTTTTATTAGCAGAGATAAAGGAGTTGTTTGCCATTTCTTATCCAGCTCATTTTACAGTTGAGGAAACTGAGACAAAGTTAAATGACTTGCTCAGGGTCACATAGGAAATATCTGAGAACAGATTTGATTCCAGGAAGATGAGTCTTCCTGATGCTAGTCCTAATGCTCTGTGGACTCTGACATCACTTAGATGCCCATGACTATAGGAGCATAGATTTTGAGATAGAAGTGATCTTAGAGACCATGAAATGTGATATCTTTATTTTACAGATGAGGAAACCAAGTCTTAGGAAAATAAATGAGTGAGAATTATAGGTTCATAGATTTAGAACTGGAAGGGACCTTAGAGGGCCATTAAGTTCAATATCCTCCTCTTTACAGAGGAGGAAACTGAGACACATAGGAGTGTGGAGTTCCACAACTAGTAAATAGAAGAGCCAAAATTTGAAACAAGGTTGTTTGACTCCAAACTGAGTGCTCTATCTACTGTTCCATGTATTCCTAGCGAGGTGCAGGTTAGATTAGAAGATCTTTGGGATCCTTTTCAGTGACATTTGGCCGGTGTAATGGATAGAATGAAGACTTGGAGTTACGAAACTGTTCAGTTGTTTTCAGTTGTATCCAGATCTTTGTGACCCTGTTTGTGATTTTTCTTGGGAAAGAACAGGAGGTATTTGCTATTTATTTCTCTAAATCATTTTACAGATGACAAACCGGAGGCAAATAAGGTTAAATGATTTGCCCAGGATTATACATCAAGTTAACATCTGAGGCTGGATTTGAACTGAAGAAGAGATGAGTCTTCCTGATTTTAGACCTGATGAAGAATCAGGAGACCTAAATTCAAATCTAGCCTGAGACAATTAATAGCCATGTGCCCCAGAGCAAGCTACTTAACCCTGGTTGCCTCAGTTTTCTCATCTGTAAAGTGAATTGGAGAAGGAAATGACAAGCCACATTAGTATCTTTGCAAGAAAATTCTAAATGGGATCACAGAGTTGTGAAGACATGACTGAAAAATGACTAATTCTTTTCAATTTAGCCACTCAATGATTTTGAGGTAGGTGCTCATCTTTCTACATTGATCTATTTATTGCATCTCTCTTCCTTGATTCTCCTTGGAAAGAAAAAAAGAGAAGAGATGACCTGTTACAACTGAAACTTTGGAAAAATTGATTGACAGAATGGGGACAGGGAGGATTTCTGGTCCCAATCTCCATGAGGAAGGTTCTCAACATAGTGCATGGCAGGAGCTAAGGGGGGGCAGAAGCAACCAATAACTTTTGCAGTGGCTTCTGCCTAATTCTCTCTCTACTGTTTGCTAAATTCATACCCCCCAAGAAGTTATGACACATCCATAGAACTACTGGATATAATAAAACAAAATTCACTCAACAATAAACATGGGTTTTATTCTTTAGCTAAAATCTTTAACTAAAAAATAGAACAACTGGAAGCAAAAC